>NW_007760830.1:0-870 GCF_000696425.1 Galeopterus variegatus | reverse complement strand
CTTGCAGGGTCATCTTTACATACATATTCAGTAGGTTGGAGGAATTCTATGAATATTTATGAGGGAAGTTATGCACTTGCAGAATGAGGAAACATACATGTAACATACATCCCATGCTTACTTTGGGGTGGAGAGTAAGTATTAAAATGAGGTGAAATTCAACTCTAACATAAAGAGGTAAATATAGGGTATGGAAGACACCTAGTACACAGTCTCTTTGATCCAGCCAGAGTTAGTTTGGAGTTTCAGCTCTTATAAGGAGAGGAATATTTGAAAGGACAATTCTCTGTCCAGTTGGAACCGTAGTGGGGCCCTCAAGAATGAGGGGAGGTTCGTTGACTGGAGCAAGGTGGACTGTTTAGTGCCAGAGGAGAAATTTTCTAGCTGCAGTTGATTTGACAATATCTTCCAGTAGCTGGTTTCTGCTTGATTACAGTAGAGAGAAGCTGTTTCTGCTTGATTACAGGAGAGAGAAGCCTCATGACAGTTAGTAACACACACATAAATATTGTAAGCTTGGGAATAGGTGTTCAACCACTCATCCCACTATCGCCGTTTGGTTCTGTTTAGTAGTTTTTAAGAGTGTCTTCATGTAACCACAGAGAGCCCATCTTTGTCTGTCTATTGAAAGTATGTGTTAACAGATTTGTGGTAATAAATAATTTATGGTAATTCTTTTCCTCCCACTGTCGATTCTAGTAAACTATGAGGTGCTTGTCACAATGAATCTGATTATCAGCTTTGATTTCAAATTCGCTTATTTTTAGAATCTCTCTTCCAAATGAATTTAAAGGAAAGACTGAAAAATCAGATTTTACCTGTGAATGACTCACACATATACACACAACACACACAGTCCCCCAAACATCC
>NW_007760829.1:6172-6456 GCF_000696425.1 Galeopterus variegatus | reverse complement strand
TAGGGAATGCCTTCTCCGTAAGACCTAAGACAAGACAAGGATGTCTGCTGTTACCACTCCTACTCAACATTGTGTTAGAGGTCTTTGCTACTGCAATGAACCAAGAAAAGAAATAAAAGTCTTAAAAGTTGGAAAGGAAAAATAAGAAATTGTAATTGCAGACAATATAATTAATTACTTGTGTATAAAACCCTAAGGAATCAACAAAACAACTATTTCGTGGATTTAATAATGTTGAGTGATACTAGCTGAATACATAAGAACAATTTGTATTTTTAAGTACA
>NW_007760829.1:0-862 GCF_000696425.1 Galeopterus variegatus | reverse complement strand
AAGAGGCCACCTCTCCTCAGTGTTTTTAGACAGTGCCGTAGGTTGTAGCTTTTGGCTTCAGGAATCAAGTCTGGTTCTGATGGACAGTGGTACTGGGACGACTTGTTTCTAAGACAAGGTTTATCCTGCCTCCTTGGGAAGAAGTCAGTGAAGAGGAATTGCCTTGAACTGGGTTTTTGCCTCTTTAATTTCAAGTTGTAATTAATTTTTTAAAACTAAACACAAACATAGTAAAAAGGCTAGAATATATTGGTAAACATTTTTTAAATAAAATGTGAAATTCCACTATGTAAAAATAGACAGTATTACATGCATATAATGTAAATCTTTCTAGATATTTTTCCCAAGCAAATATACACACACATATATTTTTAAAATAGGTTCACACTAATTGCGCTGACTTCTAGGTTTTGGTTTTTTTGTTTGCTTGTTTTTCTTTTTTTAAAAAATGTTACGTTATATAGTACTTCCTTGTCAAAAAATGTAGATTATACATAAACATTTATATTGGCTTCATGTATTTGATTTTAGAAATATTTTATAGTTGTATGTCTCATTGTTTCCATATTGGATTTGAATAAAGTTGCAGCCACTAACATTAATAATTTTGCCTAATTTTATTTTTAAATCAAGACACAGGGTTCCTTGGGTGCAATATGTATATTAATGTTGTAGACAAAAAGTTCTGGCTTTTGGCCTAAAATATTTTGTAATGGAACTCAAGTATCATTACACATCACTCAGGACCACCTTGCCACCCATGAACTTAGGTAAAGCTAGACGCTAGCTCTTATCTAGGTTGGAGCAGTTCAGAGTCCTTGCCAGAGCTTTCCTCTGTTTCTATTTCTGATCCCATAGATTC
>NW_007760828.1:3778-6456 GCF_000696425.1 Galeopterus variegatus | reverse complement strand
TTATTCAAGAAATATGTAGGAAATCGAGTAAACTCAACATTATTGAGTAATATTCATGTTTACTGTAATAAGTTGAGATCATTGGTTGGGATTATATTGAGATATAATCAATGTAAATTGAATAAGGAAGACCATTAAATACATCATATATCAAGACTTTCCTTTCTTGAGTTTTTGGATAATTGGAACTTGTCATTGGGTAAAAGATCCAGTGTTACGAAGAAGAAAGTCTTAATAATACATTTTTTCGAGTTAAAAACTCTCACAAAAAGAATCAAACTTAAAAAGCCTAAAATGTTATTTTTATAAATATTTTATGTTAAAATTGTTTTATATGTATCCACTTTCAAATATTGATAAACCCAGAAAAAAATGGTGTCAATTAGTTTTCAAAGGCCATGTGTAGTGTTATAGAAGAAAAAAGAACATTTAGTAATTTATTCATTCAAAATTAAATATAAAAAATATATATATTCTTTGAAGGACCATAAAAATGTGTATAAAATATATGCTGCAAAAAAGATAAGTGGGTTTGGTGGGGGGTAGAAGTATGACATGAGGTGATTAGAAATACTCTACCAGCTTATCTTTCATGTCAAGGGAAAGATATAGATACATCATACTTATCTTCAGACCAAAATTTTGCCAAAAATGTATTCAAGTTCTTTGGGAATACATTTATTTGATTATGTGGTTTAAACCTTATTTGCTAGGTCGATTAAAGGAATACACAGATTTTGTATTTCCCACTTATTATCACGTTTATCTCTATACATTCATTAAGGTCTTTGAGGAGTTAAACATAATATTATTTTGTATTTTGATAATGTCATATATCTGAATGATTTATTTTGATTGTCAATAGCATCAATAATTATCCTATATTATACTGTAATCATTATTAACCCACGAGTCTTAATAGTATAATGCAACAAAGGTTGTTCTAGTTCATATTATCTGCTGAGGGCAGGTCAGCAGGTGAGCTCTCTGCACTGAGTACCCTTGACAAAGAAATTACAAAATAAGAGCCCAGTCACACAGAAATATGTTTTTTTAAGCATTTACCAAAAATCCCTACAACTTGGAAAAATGATGGAAGATGCATGCTACATTTCTGTAACGGTCCCTAACTCATGCATCAATTCCCTGCTTGACAGCAGCACCATTTCAAAGTCAGGATGTGTATCTCAGGTCTTCCTAGTGGTTTTCTTTGTGTATGTGGAGCTTCTGTTTCTCACCATCATGGCCTGTGACCGCTATGTCGCCATCTGCCGGCCCCTCCACTACCCTGTGATCATGAACTCTCGAATCTGCATCCGAACAACACTGGCCTCTCTGCTCAGTGGTCTTGTCTATGCAGGCGTGCACACGGGCAACACATTCCGGCTGCCCTTCTGTCAGTCCAATGTTATTCACCAGTTCTTCTGTGACATCCCCTCTCTACTGAAGCTCTCTTGCTCTGACACCTTCAGCAATGAGATTGTGATTGTTGCCTCTGGTCTTGGACTTGGCATATGCTATGGAAAAATACCCTGAACTCACAACCAACCAAACCATTACAAATATTTTAAAGCAATCCAAGTACAGACTTTGAAAACAGGATTAACAGTAAGTAATGTAAAATACCTACTTAAAAAGAGACTCAAATATACATGTAGAGCTAGGGCTGGATCTGGAGCTCACAGACCCCTTGGGCCAGTTCACCAACCCTTCTCATGCAGGTCTAGGTAACTGGCAAAAAGGTCCTTGGAGCCTTGGTTGAAGTAGGAATAGTCTTTATTCAGCACACACACATGTACTACTTAGGCAGTCCAAAGTGAAACTCAGAAACTCAACTGCTACTGGCAAAGTCCAAAGAAAAAACTGAAAGAAAAGCAGCTGCCAGTAGAGTAAACATGCTCTATTATTAGATGCGAGCTCTGCTGGCCAGCGCTGCTTCATAAACTGAAGAACACACAACAGCAACAAACAAAAGATACATGGGTGCACATGTGCACTAATTCCACCCACACACAACTTGTTTCCAAGAAAGGTGCTGCATGACCCCCAACTGGACCTAAGGTGAGAGGGCCTGACTAAATTATTCTATTTCCCCTACAATACATAACAACATCAAAGAGAGTTACAACAAAAAATATGAGGCCCTCATGTTATATATCTCATGAAAAGAAATGGAGTCATAACAGAGTTTTAACTGTTAAAAAAGGATGTAAAATTATTTTGAGTATGGGAAGGTAAATTTCCATAGTCAAGGTCTGGCCACTCAGAGAAACAGAACATGGAAAAGTGCAGAATGGTTCTTTATGTCTCTGCCAGTCATTTCTGCTCACATGTTATTGGCCCTGTAAGTCACACAGTTACATGTGCTGTCTTGGAGAGGTATGTGGGCAATCTCCCCACAAATGCAGGAAAGGGAGAAAAACAGTAATGCCAGTGAGTGCTATGATGATCAGTATCTCTCTGATTTAAAAGATAAAATGTCAGATACTACAAATGCCTGTGACCCATGCAATTATTATTAACCTTCTGATACAATGACCATATATTCTAATATCAACACTTTCAAATCATAAAAACTGGAATGTATGTAGCAAGAATGGTGCAAAGCTCTTTACACGAATTATATTATGAAACACTTTAAAAACTTTATGCAATTGATAATAATATTCCTTCATTTA
>NW_007760828.1:2877-3082 GCF_000696425.1 Galeopterus variegatus | reverse complement strand
GAATTATATTATGAAACACTTTAAAAACTTTATGCAATTGATAATAATATTCCTTCATTTAACAAATGGGTGCCAGAGTTTAAAAATATCATGCAAGTTTGTTAAAAGTAAACAGCTTGTAAATAGCCACATTTTGGATTCCATACATCATTTGTTGCTTTACAAAGCTTCATATTTTAACCTTTCTAGTTTTTTATTCTTTTTG
>NW_007760828.1:0-915 GCF_000696425.1 Galeopterus variegatus | reverse complement strand
TCAGATGGTGGCTGGCCCCAAAATAGCAGAGTTCTGAAATAGCTGGGAGCTGCTTGGTCTGAGTGGGTTTGTCTGTCTCTTTGTCTCTCTCTGTCTCCCACCGACACCCCCATTCCCCCCACCACCTTTGCACATAGTCTCTACAAGTTGCTAATTGCCACACAGTTTGCAAGCCTCAGGGAAATAGACTGTTTATAGGGTGGCTAAAATACCCAAGCAAAAGTATTCCCAAAAGAACAAAGAGAAAATACACAGTATAATGTGGTCTAGCTTCAGAAATTATAGAGCATTATTTCTGCTGTGATCTGTTGGCTGAGGCCGGCACAAAGAACTGCACACATACAAGAGTGGAGGGACACAGATTCTACGTCTTTAAGTGGTAAGTTTCTAGAAAAAGTGTGGATGAGAGATGGTTTTAGTGATTTTTAGAAAACACAATCCACTGAAGGTCACAGCCTAGACGTATCCCACTCACAGGCAAAATATGCTCACACCTCCCACAAGACCCATGCCCCACCCACAAAGCAAACTCACAAGCTAGGAAAAAAGATGGATGAGAGATAATTGAAAAAAGCAAAGTAAATGGAAATATGCAAAAATAATAGAAAAAATACAATTAAAAGGTTTACTACTTACTAGTTAACTCACAAATTCAAAAGCAAAGATATTTAAACTAAATTTAAAAATTAATAGTATTAATTTATGAGAAAAAACTCTGAAACAAAAAACAGAAATTTTATTAAATGAATATATAAACACATACAGTATGTAACCATGAATTAAAATAAAACTGGTCTAACAACTTGAATTTCTGACAAATGGAATTTGTGTCTGTGAGTCAAGGATGATTTAGAATCAGAAAACCCATCAGGGTAAGTTTCCATATTACCAGGCAAATGGGGAATATCATGTGGT
>NW_007760827.1:5945-6456 GCF_000696425.1 Galeopterus variegatus | reverse complement strand
TGGTCAGTCCTATGCCATGTCATTAAAATAATCTGTATATCACCCCTTTAGGTAAGTATACCCACATTTTCCCACCAAGAATAAATATCTCCATTACATATCAAGTTTTACAACCTTATAATGTATCAATAAAATATACCAAAATACATTTGGATTAAAAATAGTTTTCTATTAAAATAAAGAACATTAAAAGAAAATGAAGAGTTTTCTGAGGTGCATGTGGGGAGATTTGAAGACGGGAAGCCAAAAAATCAAGAGAGAAGGCTAAAAAGTGTACAATCCTATATATATATGATGTTCTGGAAAGGCAAAACTATGGTGACAAGAATCAGGTCAGTGGTTGTCAGAGGCTGTGAATGGGGAAGAAGTTACTGGTTACAAATAGGGACAAAGGAATTTTGGAGGGTGATATAAATGAAAAAAATGATGAATTGAACAATCTTAAGATCAGATAATTTTGTTCATCAAATGACACCATTAAGAGAGTAAACTAGCCCACAGAGTGGAAGAA
>NW_007760827.1:0-1088 GCF_000696425.1 Galeopterus variegatus | reverse complement strand
GCAGAGTAAGTGATGAATGAAAGTTTCTTAATGACCAAATAAAAATGAATGCATAAAAATAAATAATAAATAATTGAATAGATGGATGGATGAATTAAGTGTTGGTGGGCAGAGTAATTATTATATTTCTTCAGAGTAATTATTATTCAGAATGAATTATTATTCATTCTGTTCTCGTTGCTAATAGTTATTATCCCCTTGGTCGACTCTTGGTTTCTTTCTCTTAATTTGGATTCTTTATTCTGACTTTCCTCAGGTGTCTTCAAGATTCACTCACTTTCTTGGCATTCCAGTTGCTTCACCTCTTCATCTTCTGAGATCTTCATCTTTACTACAAATTCATCAATTTCTGTGTTCTTGTCACTACCTAAAATAGTTTTTTTTTCTTTTGACAAGTCACTTGAAACCCCCATTCTTTCGTCTCACCTTTATATTCACCAATATGTTGCCTGGGTCATCCAGAAATTTCCAGAACCTTCTCCTTCTGTTTCTTCACTTCTTTCCATACACCTTCACTCGCTTCCCTTTTCAGCTCACCATGGTCCATCACAGGTAACACTTCACTAAAAACATTCTAGGACTCTTTTCATAACTCTATGCCAGTTTAGTACCACTAGAGAAATTTCACAATTTCTCAGATTTACCACCACTGTAATGGGTTTCATTTCAAGTCTGCTAACCATTGTGTTCTTCCAAAGTCCCCCCTCTCCTGTTCTCCAGAGTGGCAGAACTGACCCTCAGCTTCTCTGATGTGTTTATTCCAATCAAATCGTAAATTCCTTTTGATAATCTTCAGAATGAAGTCTTGAATATTTTTCTTCTTTCTCTTTTATTTTACTTGACTAAGTTATATGTATTGTTGAGATTTGAGGTTAAACATCACATCCTTTATGTAGCCATTACTGACCCTCTAATTCAGGTTAGTGTTCCCTCCATGTTGTCCTTCACCCATTACAGCTTTTTTCTTGCAGTATTTACATTTCTGATTTAATTGTACATTTTCCTCAATATACTGCTATCAACATAGGAGAAATAAACGTCTCACTTAAAATTAAAAAAGAATATTATTATTTTCAAAAATGCTGTGG
>NW_007760826.1:4761-6456 GCF_000696425.1 Galeopterus variegatus | reverse complement strand
AATTTTGAGTAACAATCTTAAGGGAACTTAATGAGATACAAAAAGACTCAATTTGACCACAAAATGAACTGAAGAAAACTATCCAGGACATGAAGAAGTAAATTTACAAAGAGATTAGTACTTTTTAAAAAATGTAGCGGAACTCATGGAACTGAAGGAATGATTGAACAAAAGAAAAACACAGCCAAGAGCATAAGAAGAAGGCTAGAGAAAGCAAAAGAAAGAATTTCTGATCTTGATGACAGTCCTTCAGAAGAACTCAGGCAGACAAAAAAGAAAAAGAAAAGAAAATTTAAATGAAGAAAATCAAAGAGAACTATCAGACAACCACAAGCACATAAACATCCAAATCATGGGTGTTCAGGAAGGGGAGGAGAAAGGGAAAGGCATTGAAAACATATTCAATGAAATAATAGCAGAAAACTTCCCAGGTATAGGGAGAGACATGAACATTCAGATTCAGAAGGCTCAAAGATTCCCAAACAGATTCAATCCAAAAAGTTCTTCCCCAAGACACATTATAGTCAAACTGGCAAAACTCAAAAACAAAGAGAGAATCCAAAAAGAGCAAGAGAAAAGTGTCATCACCAACAAGGGAGTCCCCATAAGTCTAACAGCAGACTTCTCAATAGGAAATCTATAGGCCAGAAGAGAAAGAGATGATGTATTCAAAATACAAAAAGAAAAAATAATTCCAGGCAAGAATACTATACCCAGCAATGCTATTCATCAGAAATGAAGGAGAAATAGTATATTTCCCAGACCAAAAATAAATAAATAAATAAATAAATAAATAAATAAATAAATAAATAAATAAATAAATAAATAAATAAATAAATAAATAAATAAATAAATAAATAAATAAATAAATAAATAAATAAATAAATAAATAAATAAATAAATAAATAAATAAATAAATAAATAAATAAATAAATAAATAAATAAATAAATAAATAAATAAATAAATAAATAAATAAATAAATAAATAAATAAATAAATAAATAAATAAATAAATAAATAAATAAATAAATAAATAAATAAATAAATAAATAAATAAATAAATAAATAAATAAATAAATAAATAAATAAATAAATAAATAAATAAATAAATAAATAAATAAATAAATAAATAAATAAATAAATAAATAAATAAATAAATAAATAAATAAACCCTTTGGGAGTTCACCACCCACGCAACCAGCCCTGCAAGAAATCCTCAAAGAAGTCATGCATCTGGAACCCAAAAAATGATAATCACTACCATGAATACACAAGAAAGAACAAAACCCACTGATAGAACCAAAAATGAGAAAGATACTATATCTTACCACCCTAAAAAACCCAACAAACACTGAAGACAAACAATGAAAGTAAAAGAAAGGAACAACAGATGTTCAAACCATCCAAATGAAAATCAATAAAATGCCAGAAGTAAGACAATACCTTCCAATAACAACCCTAAATATAAATGGATAAAATTCCCCACTCAAAATACATAGACTGGCCAATTGGATTAATAAGCTAGACCCAACTATATGCTGTCTACAAAAGATTAACCTCACCTGTAAAGAGACACACAGACTAATAGTGAAGGGATGGAAAAAGATACACCATGCAAATGGATAAAACAGACCTTAAACCAAAAACCATAAAAAGAGAAAAAGAAGGTCAATGCATAAAGTTAAAGGATCTATC
>NW_007760826.1:3013-3587 GCF_000696425.1 Galeopterus variegatus | reverse complement strand
AATGAAACATGAAGTTGGTTTTTGAGAAGATAAAAGTAGACAAACCATTAGCTAGTCTAAATAATTGGGGGAAAAAAAGAAAGAAGACCCAAATAACAAAAATTAGAAATGAAAAAGGAGACATTCCAGTTGACACCATGGAAATACAAAGAATCATTACAGACTACTATAAACAAGTATGCAACAACAAATTTGAAACCTGGAAGAAATGGATAAATTTCTGGACAGATACAAACTACCAACACTGAACCAAGATGTAGTAGAAAACCTGAATAGACCAATAACAAGCAATGAGATTGAAGCAGTAATCAGTAGTCTCCCAATAAAGAAAAGTGTACGACCAGATGACAGCTCTATTTATGATAACCGAGAGTTGCAACCAACCTAAATGTTCATAGACAGATGACTGGATAAGGAAAACGTGGTATATTTACACAATGGAATTCTACTCTGCCATAAAAAAGAATGAAATCCTCCCATTTGCAGCAACATGGATAAACTTAGAGAAAATTATGTTAAGTGGAGTAAGCCAGGCACAGAAAGAGAAATACCAATGTCCTTACATATAAGTGGA
>NW_007760826.1:0-787 GCF_000696425.1 Galeopterus variegatus | reverse complement strand
CGATACATCTGATAAAAGTCTTATATCTATAATATATAAAGAACTTTTAAATTTCAATAAATACCACAAGGATAAAAACCAAGTATTTCACTTAGGAAAACATATGGATGGCAAATAATCAGATAATAAGATGCCTGGCAAGATTAGTCATTGCGTAGGTACAATTTATAAGCACACTGAGATACCATTAGTCATCTATTAAAATGGTTAAAAATAAAAGGACCAAAGACACAGAGTATTGAAAAGGATGTGAATGAATGACTGTCATACGCCACTGGTGGGATTGTAAAATGGAAAATTCTCTTGGGAAACCAGTTTGGAAGTTTCCTAAAATGTTTTACATACACATATCATGTGATTCAACCATTTTGCTCATAGGTATTTCCCCTAGGAAAAGAAAATACATGTTCACACAAAATTTGTATGTGAACTGTTCATTGTAGCTTTAACTATAATGGCCCCAACAGGTAAATGGATGAACAAACTGGCATATCTATAAAATGGAATGTGTGATATATTAATACAAAGTAACAAACTCTAGACATACAGAATAATTTATAATTATCTCAAAATAATTATACTGAAATAAGCCAGACTATTCTCTCCAAAATAAACAAAAATACCGTACATTTAATTAATATAAAACTCTAGAAATTTCAAACTATGGAGAGATATAATGTATTAATAAATTTGAAGACCTAATATTGTTAAATTTTCAATTTTTTTCTTAATTAGTATATGGATTTAAAGCAATTTCAATGAAAATTTACAGAAGTTTTTTTTTTTT
>NW_007760825.1:6191-6456 GCF_000696425.1 Galeopterus variegatus | reverse complement strand
TGGGATACTGCAAAAGCAGTATTAAGGGGGAAATTTATTGCATTAAATGCTTACCTCAGCAGAATGGAAAGATGGCAAGTGAACAACCTAACACTCCACCTTAAAGAACTAGAAAAACAAGCACAATCCAAACCTAAAGTTAGCAGACAGAAAGAAATCATCAAGATCAGAGCAGAACTTAATGAAATTGAAACCCAAGAAACGATACAAAAGATCAACAAATCAAAAAGTTGGTTTTTTGAAAAGACAAATAAAATTGACAAAC
>NW_007760825.1:0-472 GCF_000696425.1 Galeopterus variegatus | reverse complement strand
GGCCACAATGGATTAAAACTAGAAATCAATAACAAACGAAACTCTGTAAACTATACAAACACATGGAAATTAAATAATATTCTACTTAGTGACATATGGGTCCAAGAAGAAATCAAGCAGGAAATAAAAAAAATTTATTGAAACTAATGAAAATAATGATACATCATACCAAAACTTGTGGGATACTGCAAAAGCAGTATTAAGGGGGAAATTTATTGCATTAAAGGCTTACCTCAGAAAAATGGAAAGATGGCAAGTGAACAAACTAAAATTGAATCTTAAAGAACTAGAAAAACAAGAATAATCCAAACCTAAAGTGAGTAGATGGAAAGAAATCATCAAGATCAGAGCAGAACTTAACGAAATTGAAACCCAAAAAACAATACAAAAGATCAGCGAATGAAAAAGTTGGTTGTTTGAAAAGATAAATAAAATTGACAAACCATTAGCATGGCTGACAAAAAAAAGAAGA
>NW_007760824.1:6022-6456 GCF_000696425.1 Galeopterus variegatus | reverse complement strand
TTTTTTATTATTACTCAAAATATTTTAACATTTACTTGCACATATTTGTGGCATACAGTGCGTTGTTTCAATACATAAACGTTCAACTTTTTAAGAAACTTCCAAACTGTTTTGCAGAGTGACTACACCATTTTGCATTCCCGCCAGCAGACCCCTATTGCTCCACATCCTTGCCAGCACTTGGTATGGTCAGTGTTTTTTATTTCATCCGTTCTAATATGTATTCAGTGGTATCTCATTGTGGTTTCAATTTGCAGTTCCTAATGGCTAATGATTTTGAGCATCTTTTCATGTGATTATAAATGTTTTAGCTTTTTGTTCCAGGATCCCATATTGTATTTACTCATTATTTCTTCTTATTCTCTTACACTCTGTAACAGTTCCTCAGTCTTTTCTGGCTTACCTTGATCACTTGGTTAAGTTGATATTTGCTA
>NW_007760824.1:0-381 GCF_000696425.1 Galeopterus variegatus | reverse complement strand
CGAACCCTCGGGCGGGAGCGCCACCATGCTTCCCAAGCGGCGCACTATCCAGTGTGCCACCAGGCCGGCCCTTCCACTAACTTTTTAAGGTACCCTCACATGGCAGCCACAATATTGTCATCAGTACAGTCAGGATACAGAGCGATTCCATCACTGCAGGGATCCTCCGTGTTGACCTCTTAGTGCAGCAAACACTCTCTTCCCACCTGTACCTTCCCCTGGACCCCCAGCAGCCACTCATCTCATCGCAATTTCTGTAATTTTTCATTTCAAGAGTGTTAAATGATGCCACCAGACAGTGTGGATCCTTTGGGGACTGGCCTTTTCCACTCAGCGTAGCTCTCTGGAGATTCACCCGGATTGTCCAGTATCGCAGTGGCT
>NW_007760823.1:6094-6456 GCF_000696425.1 Galeopterus variegatus | reverse complement strand
ATTTCCACAACAAGTAATCACCCCCAGATAAAGTGGACCTGACCAGGGTGGTCCAATCACTCGGAGTAAGCCACGTCTCCGCAGTGGTCTCTAGCAGTGTTAAAACATATGGAGCAGTGGGCCCATACTTAGACACAGCCTCCTTTAGCTCCTTTAAAAAAGTGATACTAAAAACAGTGTGGCGCCGAACAGGCTGTCCCCCGGGCACCGTAGGAGCAAACTCAAGCACAGGAAAAACTGTGGGGGACTGTGTAAGAGTCTCAGGAGGTGCCGCAGAACACTGTGGCACAGGGGGACGGGAATTAACTAAACGTCCAGCCTGTAATTCTTGCAGGCAGACAGTTAAAGTTTGTAACTTCTCT
>NW_007760823.1:0-366 GCF_000696425.1 Galeopterus variegatus | reverse complement strand
TTTTATTCTTCTCCTGTTTCAGGTAATTACTTAAAAATGAATGAGAAAAATGGATGTGTGCATTTTTCATCAGTATGTTTTTAAAGTAGAACTATAGCTAATAGCTAGTTAAGAACAAAACTTCACAAACCAGTTAGCTGAACATTTACATTCACAATTGTAGTTTGAGGCGTAACGTAAGATGTGAAATGTTTTCATTCTTTGCTTTGAATCTAATATTCAGAGTGAACCTACACTTTTCATTTTTCAAATCAAAGTACTACCTAAGGTCTCTAATAATTTTTTGGTTTTCCAGTGATCTGCTATGCAACAAAGTATCACAAAACTTCATGGCTTAAAATATGAATGTCCTCTTATTACATATCA
>NW_007760822.1:6159-6457 GCF_000696425.1 Galeopterus variegatus | reverse complement strand
TATGGGAAAAGCATTTGTACAGCCATTAAAATTTTCAATGCACTTTTAACCTCAATTTTCTGTGTTCTTCTTTACAACCATCCTGGGTAGCAGATATGGCTATGAATCTGCTTCAGATGTGAAAACTGAGGTTCAAAACATTTAGTTGATGTGTTCAAGGTCGCACATTTAGGAAGTGGCTGACTCAACACCCTACTTTTTCGCTCATACAATACCACCGAGAGTTAGGGAGACAGACGTGAATTCAAATTCTTGCTCCATGTTAGAAGGTGAACAAAACCAATACCATTTTGTGGCC
>NW_007760822.1:0-882 GCF_000696425.1 Galeopterus variegatus | reverse complement strand
CTGATTGGGGGACAGATTGGTTGTCCTTGCCATGTCCCAGTGTTCTCCTGGTGGGCCTGTCACACCCACTGACCATGCTCCAAACATGTCCCATGGGACAGGCCCTGCACTGGTCCCTTGTGATGACTCACTGGCCTCAAAATTGCTTCCTTTTTTCAGTTGTTCTGGCTCCTCACTTCTGCATGGGTCCATGGGAACCCTATTAGTGGTCTTGTTGTCCTGTGGAACACCAAGGCCCTCTTCTCCCCTGCTGCCTCCAAGTAACACCATCTGAAGGGCACAGCTGTGACTTCTGCTGGTTCCTGCTCCATGCGCTCATCAGCTCCAGCCTTAAAGCAGCCGTGGCACAAAATGTTCAGAGCAGTTTTTTCTGTCATTGTGGTTTCTCCCATCTTCCTGAGCTCTGTAGGTCTCTCTTCCTCTTTCCCTGAGCTCCAGTAGTCCCAGCTTGGCTGATGTTACATTTTTACCATTGTAAATTCATTGATTTGTGGGAGAGAGTGATGCTGGGGACCGTCTATTCCTCCATCTTGACCAGAACCTGACCTTTACTTATTTTACTTACCATCAACACCTTCAGGTCCTCAACGCTCTCATTTCCCAGTTTATACTCTATAGATCATATGAAAACTACTCCCTTACACTCTCAACTCCCACATGTCAACTCCTTTGTCTTCCTCCTCCCCACCACTTGATCTTATTTACTTGTCAAAAGCTAACTCTCCACCTATTTTTTTCCTATTACCAAACATAACTGGAGATAAACATAAAACTATGCACTCCAGTCCTTGAATTTATGACCACATGCTGCAAATGAGAACTCAGTACTTCCTGGGAATCCTACTCGTCAGTTTATCCTCTCATTTTCTTCTCATTGTTGAG
>NW_007760821.1:4270-6457 GCF_000696425.1 Galeopterus variegatus | reverse complement strand
AAGTCAAGGGTTAAGATCCCCTTACCGGTCATCTTTAAAAAAAAAAAAAAAAGAAAGAAAGAAACATCACTCACTGCCTCAAACACCCAAACCTATCCAGGGCGGCTCCACTCCCTGTGCAGTGGTGGAAGGTGGCCGCACCTCCCGGAAGCATGCACACACGTGTGTAAACGTGCATGTGCACACACTGGTGCACACTCAGGCACACGCTTCCATGGTGGCAGCACTTTGGCACATGCATCTCCTCCGTTGGCGGGAAGCTTGCTATTCTCCTAGCCCGGGCTAACTGGGCAGTGCTGAGGACACAGAAACTGCTCTTCAGCCCTGAGAGAAGGAAACCTCAGACTCAGGGGCTTGAACCTCCCAACCTCATGAGCACACGTCGGCCCCATTCCCCCATGGGGACATGAGGAATGACCCAGGCCACTTCTGGAAGACAAGAGCAAAGGCCCCAGAGCCCTGGGCACATACACATGAAATTCACAGGAGGTTTCGTTCTTGACTTCCTGGGACTTTCAAAAAGTGTCCTGTTGGGATACAAAGAATGAAACCGTAACAGAAGGTGACAGTCTGTACCACCTATTCAGTGCTCTCCCTTGCTACACTATCTGCTAATTATTCAACGTTGCCATGTATGTCTTTCCCCAACACGTAGTTATAAGCTGTTCTTGGCCAAGAGTCATGTTATATTTTTTCTGTTGTTAAGCAAAGTGTCGTGAACAGCATGAAATACATTTTGACTTGTACCAACGTGAAAAAGAGTAATTTACCCAATGTCTATTATTTTTGAACAATCAGGTCTCCATTGATAAAGTGAAGCAAAGAGCAAAATCCAAATAGATTTCCAAATTCAGACAATTCAGGGGGCACAGTGGAGAGAATGCAGGACCCAGAGTTTGAAAACCTGCTCTTTTGTGTGCATTTCTGGTTCTGCCACCAGCAAACCATGGGATGCCAGGAAAATGGCTTCATCCATCTGGGTCTCAGTTGCATTATTTGTCACTCAAACATGCATAACATTTGAACTGCTTTTAAAGGGAAAATTTGCAGACCTCCGTGGTTAGATTACTTCATTTTTTACTGTAATAATACATAAAAATATATATACCATAAGGCATAAACCATTTAGGCATATAGCTTTTAAGTGAAGAATCACCAAAGCACACTTCAAAAGTACACAATGACATCACTAAAGTCACTAGAACTCAATTGGAAAAACTAATATGAGAGAGGATGGCACGTTTCTGAAACTACACCGCCACTCATGACCTTTTGTATGGTACACAGTTATAATGTGCTGCATGCAGCTCTCAAACTACAGAACTTGTATTGGTACAAAGAGCCTGGGCTTCAGGGGGCCCCTCGGGGCAATTGAAGTTGTAATATTTGGCACCAGCGAGACCATAAACACAAGCACAAATGTATAAAGAGAATTGCAGGGCCGACATGATTAGAAAGCGGTCACCCACATGATCCAGAATACGCTTTCTTTTAAATTATCCCCAAAATTCAAACAAAAATTTAATCTTGCAAGAATTCAGAGGCCTTCCAGAATTTGTCCCAACACTCCAGCTGGAGAAATACAGGAATCACAGACCTCTAAGGACCATTCAAGCTCTAACATTCGATTCTATTCAAATCTAATCTGCTTGTCGGAGCCTCAGAAATATCAACTGCAGTGCACAGACCTGCCACCAGAGGGAAACAGAGATCCATCGTGGTAAAGTCAAGGCGTCCACGGTGGCATGGACCCCTCCCCCACGCCTACAGAACACAGAGCTTGTGGTCATGGTGCACCCCTGCTCGCTCCCGGATCCATCGTGGTAAAGTCAAGGCGTCCACGGTGGCATGGACCCCTCCCCCACGCCTACAGAGCACAGAGCTTGTGGTCATGGTGCACCCCTGCTCGCTCCCATGGGTCCTGGAGACAAAGTTGTCCAACCAAGCTATGCCCACGGTGGGTGTGCAACTAATACGAACTCATTACTCTACTTAAATAATTTGTTTACATTTTTTATAATCTTTATAATTTTTATTAATTTCTTTTTATTTACTTGCATGTATTGTAACAAACTTTGAGTGCCTACTATGTGCAAGAAAAAGACAAGCCTGGTATGCTCCCAAGGCTCAGTCGTTCACAGAATTCTTTTTTTTTTTTTTTTTTTTTTTTTTTTTTTTTTTTTTTTT
>NW_007760821.1:0-3384 GCF_000696425.1 Galeopterus variegatus | reverse complement strand
AACTTTGTGTTCCTTCTTGTGTCAAAAAAAAAAAAATCCTTGTTTTCTCCCAATGGTCCATTGTTTCCAAAATTTTTTTTTTTTTTTTTTTTTTTTTCTTTTTGTCTTTTTTTGTGACCGGTAACGGGATTGCAAGCCTTGGTGTCGCGCCCGTACCATGACTGGCAACGGGATCGCAACCCTCGGTGTCGCGCCCCCACCACACTCAACCAGTGAGCGGACCAGTCTCTATATGGGATCCGAACCCTCGGCGGGAGCGCCGCCATGCTCCCAAGCGCCGCACTCTACCGAGTGCTCCACCGGGCGGCCCCACAGAATTCTAAATAGACTTCTAACCTACGTTGAGGTGGCAGTTCCCAGAGGTTCTCTCTCCAAAATTTGTTAGGCTCTTCACAAAGTGTATGACTCCACAGTAGGAGAGAAAGAGGGTGAATCCTTCCAGAATAGCAAGGAGTCAGCAGCAGGATGAGTCGCTGAGCCGGGATGGGAGGGAACTCGCTGTCTGCCTCCAGGACGCAGATCTGTAGAAAATATCTCTGCTTTCTCAGCTGTTCATTCAGCTAACAAGTCTTGAGCACCAGCTGTGTGCTCAGAACACGGTAGATGTTTGGGGCACTGAAAGTACCCCACCACGTGCAAGAACAATTCCCCTTCCTCAAAGAGCTCCCTATAATCCAGCTGTTAAACAAAACCAGTATGTGCATGAAAGCAGTAAGTGCTAAACTTACATTGGGGAACATAAATGAACTTCAGGAGAAAGAACAGGATGTGGACATTGCAAGCAGAGGGACACCTGGGGAAGTAACCAGGATGATGCCAATGCCTGAAACATGCTCTTCTCATAATGGTGTGACGTGGCTTTATAAGACGTATCCCTACAACTACACGACTTTCCTCAAAGAAAAAATAAAGGAAGTGTCCCCAGCCCCACTGAGGTGGGGAACGAGTGCTCCCCGGCATCAGCACCACGTTTCAGGAGCTGTCCCTCGGCCCTGCCTCGCAGCCTCCCCCAGTTGTGGCTGGAACCCCAAGGGGATGCCGTGTGGACTGTGGGTGAACCCCCTCCTGTTTGTCCTGCCCATGGCCACCTGCCACCCCACTGCCGTCTCAGCGCCTGCTCCAAAGCCGTGTGCCACAGACTCCCTGCTGCTCCAGATGGGACAGGGTGATAGGGAAGGGATGGCCTCCTCTCCATTGTGCCACCTGTGCCCCCAAAACAAGATCACGTGGGCCCCAGGTCTCACAGAAGAGCTCCTCATGACTCCACCAGCTTTCACCTGCAGCTCCTCTCTCAAAGGTCCCCAGAGCCGTCCTGTCTACTGCCTGCCACCCCCTCTCTACCCGCCTCTGCCCAAACCTCCTCTCTCCTCCTTCAGCCCCAAAATAAAACCTCATCTCTACTTAGCCCCAGAAGTCCCAAAGTACCTTATTCTTCTGCATGACCCCAGGGGAAATGGTTGTTCCTGGATACTGTCAGGCGATCTGAAGGTGACGGCAGTCTGTGTACCATGAAAGAAGCCAAAGTAAAAAGAGACTAGGGTGAGAATCGAAATCAATGTTGCATTCACAATTCAATGTATAGAGTAAACCTGCTCCAAGAATGACTTCAAATGATCTCGTTTGCCTGCGAACTTTTGTGTCAGGAGATAAGTCCTGCCATTTGGGTAAGAAAGTTTGGTGAAGTTTAAAGTATTGGAAATTATGGTTTTGTTTACATAGGATTGGAGTTTTCATCCCCTCATGAACATCCATCCACCCATTCTTTCAAAACAAAATAATAATAATAATAATAATAATAATAATAATAATAATAATAATAATAATAATAATAATAATAATAATAATAATAATAATAATAATAATAATAATAATAATAATAATAATAATAATAATAATAATAATAATAATAATAATAATAATAATAATAATAATAATAATAATAATAATAATAATAATAATAATAATAATACACCCATTCTTTCAAAACAAAATAATAATAATAATAATAATAATAATAATAATAATAATAAATAACATTGCCTCTACAAAATACCAGGAACCCTGCTAGGTCTGGAGTTACAGAGAGAAAAACAGCACAGTCCCCCTCCTAGAGAAGCTCAGCACATGGTGTAGTGAATGGAGTCAGGTATAGCCGCACACAATCGTAATTCAACTGCAAGTCTTCACATGCAAGCACATGTACGTGTGTGTGTACACTACACACAATCACAGACTCTCAGCACTCAGTTTTCACAGTACTAGATATTTTAATTTCATAGCACAAGATTAAAGACTGCTAGGGGGCCTCAGAGATGGAAACACCGCCCTGTGGGCTCCAGTAAGAAAACATTCAAAGACAAACGAGAGACCAAAGGACCACACACAAAACAAGTCGTAAATAACAGCATAGGGTAGCCAGGAAGTCCCAGCAGGGATTGAGGGGCAGGGGTGCCAGAGGTTGTGTGTTAAACATGTTGCATCTTTCTTTACTATTTAGGGGAAGGGGCAAAAGTCAAACTTACCAAAACAGCAAGGATGCCAAGGAGTAGCTGCTATAAATGCCAAAGACGACAGGGGCTATAAATCAGAGCCACGGATAATCAAAGCATAACACGAAAACCAGACAACCCAGACAGCCCTGGTTCTCCTGCAAAAAGGCAGACCCAGGGAGCAGGGCAGACTGGAAGGTGCGTTGGTTCACCAGAGCTGCCACAACAAAGTACCATAGACTGGGTGGCTTAAACAACACAAATTTATTCTGTTACAGTTCTGGAGGCTGGAAGTCCAAGGTCAAGGTCTCGACAGCATTTCTTTCTCCTGACAACCTCTATTAAACCTACTGGATCAGGGCCCGTCCAAAAGACCTCCTTTAAGTCTAATCTCCTGTTTGAAGACCCCGCCTCCAGCTACAGTCACAGTCTGAGGCACTGGGGTTACAACTTCAACACACAAGTATGACTTTTGGGGGTGGGGGCCACAATCCAGCCCATAACAGATGGCAACCATGAAGGCCCCTTTTCCTTGCAAACATGTCCCTTGGGGAGAGCAATAAGTTGCCGATAGGGTGACTCACTTCGTGACGAGAAAAGACCACACAGAGCAGCAACCCAACCTGTGGCCTCGGATCCCAGCGAGGCACAGGGTTGCGGCGGGGAAACCCAGATGTGATTCTCAATAGTCCCCAGCTTTCGCTTCTGATTGTGACACCCCTGGGAAACGGGGCCGGGTCCACCAGGTGTGGGTGGGCTGCTGTCCACACGCGTCTCCCGGGGCTGCGGCGACGTGGGGGGTTCTGTCCAGCAGCTGCATCAGGACCACCCGGAGGGCCTGCGGGAGCCCAGGCTGCCAGGCCCACCCCAGCATCTGATTCGGTGGGTCCCAGGT
>NW_007760820.1:5982-6457 GCF_000696425.1 Galeopterus variegatus | reverse complement strand
CCAACACTTGGTGTCTCTGGGTGGGGAGGGACATCTCAGACCCAGCAGAGAAGGAGAATACTTCCCCTGGCTGCTTATTTTCAGTGGTCTCCTGACTGGTTTCCCTTGCCAGTGCTGCTGAGTTTGCCTGGTGTTGTTGAAGGGACTTCCTGTTCCACGCAGGAGAGAAATCAACCTACCTGGGCCACT
Source organism: Galeopterus variegatus (assembly GCF_000696425.1). Classification (NCBI taxonomy): domain Eukaryota; kingdom Metazoa; phylum Chordata; class Mammalia; order Dermoptera; family Cynocephalidae; genus Galeopterus; species Galeopterus variegatus. Next base: position 6,268 of record NW_007760820.1, on the reverse strand, counting down.
TTCAGTTGCTATGTTGTGGTTGGGCCTGTGTCACCTTCTTCTGTCAGGTGGGGCATGTAAGATGCTTTGCCACTGTGTTGTTGTATTAGTCCATTTCTTTTGCTTATAAAAAAATACACAGAACCAGGTATTTTATAAAGAAAACAAAATTTATTGCTTATTGTTTCAGAGGCTAGGAAGTCCAGGGAACACAGCTGCTGAAGGTCTTGGTGGTGGCGACAGTGATGGCAAGGTATCACATTGTGAAAATGGTGAAGCGGAGAGAGCAGACAGAGAGAAAGGCAGA
>NW_007760820.1:0-320 GCF_000696425.1 Galeopterus variegatus | reverse complement strand
TGAAATGTTTGACAGTGAATTCAGAATAACCTTCTTAACAATGGTCACGGAGTCACAGAAAATATAGATAGAAAATTAAATGATATCTGGAAAACAATTCAGGAGCAGAATGAGAAACTTGCAAAGGAATTGAATCAATTAAAAAAATAGAAATTCTAAACATAAAGAATACATTTTCTGAACTGAAAAACTTGATAGAAAGCTCCAACAATGGACATAATCAAACAGAGGAAAGAATTAGTGAGCTTGAAGATAGAACATATGAAATTATCAAATCAGAGGAGTATGAATACTAAAGGACAAACCTAACAAGACACTAA
>NW_007760819.1:6054-6457 GCF_000696425.1 Galeopterus variegatus | reverse complement strand
AGTGAGACAGTGTTTATTAAAACGTTCTGTATTCTCTAAAGTACTTTATACATATAAGATACTATTTTGGTGATTTTCATTATGTGTCTGTTTCTGCAATGCCAGCAAACAATAGGCCGTTATCAATTTGGAGTAAAGAGAACACTGAACTGTAAATCATTGTATTTGCTTTTAATTCCAGGTGGGGGATGGTGGGCAAATGACCTCACCTCTCCAAGCTCCAGTCTTCTCATCCATGGAACAAAAAGTTTCAGACATATCGCCAAGATTCTTAACAATTCTAAAATAATTTATTTTATTCAATTTACTTCTTTGACAAACATTTGTTGGGTTCTTTCTAAGTACCAAGTAATAACCTAGAATCCTTGAGATATAAAGACAGGCCAATTCTTCAATGAGTTAA
>NW_007760819.1:0-668 GCF_000696425.1 Galeopterus variegatus | reverse complement strand
TTTTTTTTAAAAGAAAAAAGTACATTACCCTACTATTTGGCTAATATATTTCCTTCATAACGCTGTATTTTATGATTAGGAAGATATCAGATATCTGAGTGCTACCTACTTACAAATTAAACCTCAGTTTCATTTCAAAAGTTTAATTATATCTTCAGTTCTTATCTCTGGAAAATGCTAATAGAGAAATCCTTAAATACAAGTGAATAATTAGTACCCACATATTTCTTTTTTTAAAAGTTTAAGTTTAGTTTAAGAAATCCTGTGTTGTAGTGATAGTTGGGTCAGCCAGGGAAGTGGATTTCTCTTCCCTATTTATCTGCTTTGAAAAAAAATATTATTAATGCAACAAGAAACAACAAATTGGATGCTATTTACTGTCTGACCATGGCAGACTTATCTCATGCCAGTATAACCAGGAGAGGCAAGCTAGATAAAGACCAAGAGAGATTACATGTGAAATGGCTGTTTTGGGTATTTCCTTCCCACTTATTCTGGGTTCTACCTTGAAGATTTAATTGTAGCACCTACGATACATACACTTCGCGTTCCCCAAACAGCCAGTGTAATAGTGTAAAAGAGCAAAGCTAAGAAGATTACCAATTTCCCTATTTCCTGCAGATCCTTCCCAGACATCTTCTTCTATTTTTCTGCCCCAAAGTGCAGGC
>NW_007760818.1:6238-6457 GCF_000696425.1 Galeopterus variegatus | reverse complement strand
CAGCCATGACCCTGAGGTTGGACATCTGCTCCTGATCATCACGGAGCTGGCTTGGGGAGCTACCTTCAAGGTCTTTCCTCCCAGAAGTGAACAAGCTTAATCTGTGCTTAGTGCAGGAGCCCAGAGGTCGGAGGTATAGTAAAGTAATTGGCAGGTGAAAAGAAGAGCGGCCCAAAGATAAGGCCACAGCTCTGAGCTTGAGTTTCTATCCTGCTGTGA
>NW_007760818.1:0-779 GCF_000696425.1 Galeopterus variegatus | reverse complement strand
CTTAATTAGCATTGCTGTTAATAGTAAGTTCTAATTATTTATAATTTTTAATTATGCCTTTAATTATGTCTTTTAATTAAAAAGAGTTCCTTGGTCTTTTTTTTCCTTCATGACCTTCACATTTTCGAAGAGCAGAACCCACTTATTTTGTAGACTTTCCCTCAATTTGGGGTTTGTTACAATTTTTTCTATTCCTTTGGTTTCTGTACCACTATGGGTTATTTTTTTTTTTTCCTTCTTAGAATTCACTGGTCTTCCTAAAATGAAGCTCCGTTAAGGATGCTGCTTTTCAATAATTCTAGAAAATTATCAGCACTATATTTTCAAATATTTTTTCCCTGTCTTCTCTGATTCCTGCTTCTGGAACTCTGAATAGACATTTGTTAGACTGTTTGGTCTATTCTCCATGTATCATTCTCTCATCTCTTTCATCTGTTTGTCTCTTTATGGAGCATTTTGAATACTTTTTTCTCATCTTCCAGATTACTAATCTTATCTTTAACTGTGTCTGATCTTCTGTTTGTTCTCTATGTTGTATCAGTTAGTTTTTGGTTTGTTATGCAAAAACAATATCTTAAAACAACAAACATTTACCATTTCTCACAATTTTCAAGGTTGGCTGAGTCATTTCCCATGTCTGGGATAGCTTGTCTGATTTCTGTATCAGCTCTGTGGAATCTCAGACACCTAGAGACATCTCACTCACATGTTGTGGAGGTTGACTCGATGTTAGGTGGAGTACTGGGGATCACTTGGCTGGGTTTCTCTCATTGTCAGGC
>NW_007760817.1:5788-6457 GCF_000696425.1 Galeopterus variegatus | reverse complement strand
CCTCCATATCATTAACAGCATTTATTATTCTCACTCTTTTTAATGCTGGCCAATCAAATTGTAGTGAAATGATATCTCAATGTAGTTTTGATTTGCATTTCCCTGATGATTAGTGATGATGAGCATTTTTTCATGTATCTATAGGCCATTTGTATGTCTTCCTTTGAAAAACGTCTATCCATCTCTTTTGCCCACTTTTTAAATAATCCAATTTAACAGTAAAAAAGCTTTCTTTTTTGAGGTGTGTTTATTGCAATAAACTTCCATCTTAGTACTGTTTTTGCAATATCACACAGGTTTTGATAAGATATGACTTTATTTTCATTGGTTTCAGTAAATTTTTTGATTTCCTGTTTCATTTCTTCTTGGACCCATAGGTATTTGTACAGTGTCCTGAGTTTTACTTGCTATTAATACCTAGTTTTAATCCATTGTTGTCTGAAAAGACACTTGAGGTAATTTTAAATATTTTAAATATTTTGTGACTTGATTTGTGACCTAACATGTGGTCTATCCTGGAGAATGTTCCAGGTGCTGATTAGAAGAATATATATTCTATAGTTGTTAGATGAAATGTTCTGTAGATATTTAGCAGGTCCAATTGGTCCTAAGTGTAGTTTAAATCCTGTGTTTTTCTATTGATTCATTGCCTGGATGATCTATCAAGTG
>NW_007760817.1:0-337 GCF_000696425.1 Galeopterus variegatus | reverse complement strand
CCTCCATATCATTAACAGCATTTATTATTCTCACTCTTTTTAATGCTGGCCAATCAAATTGAAGTGAAATGATATCTCAATATAGTTTTGATTTGCATTTCCTTGATGATTAGTGATGATGAGCATTTTTTCATGTATCTGTATGCCATTTGTATGTCTTCCTTTGAAAAATGTCTATCCACCTCTTTTGCCCACTTTTTAAATAATCCAATTTAACAGTAAAAAAGCTTTCTTTTTTGTGGTGTGTTTATTGCAATAAACTTCCATCTTAGTACTGCTTTTGCAATATCACACAGGTTTTGATAAGATATGACTTTATTTTCATTGGTTTCAGTAA
>NW_007760816.1:6252-6457 GCF_000696425.1 Galeopterus variegatus | reverse complement strand
GACCTGGGGTCTAATTGCTAGGGCAGGGCCACAAAACAGCTGCAGCACTGGTTGCCTGGGGGCCTGAATCCCACCATCCCACAGCCATGCCTGGAGGCTCAGTACCCAGCCCTGGTCTGGCCACCTCCATGCTGCACGGCTGGTTTTACCTCTTGGGAAGGACCATTGTACCTACCCAACAGGTATGGTGGAGGCAGGCGTGTGG
>NW_007760816.1:0-780 GCF_000696425.1 Galeopterus variegatus | reverse complement strand
TGTAAAGCTCATCAAACCCAGTGGATATTTTTAACAGCTTTATTGAGGTATAATTGACATCAGATCCAGTGAACATCTTTTAAGTGACATATTTAAAGACATAATTAGAGTGATAATTTGATAAGTTGTGACATATGGGTACCTCCATGACACCATCACTGCAATCAAGATGATGAAAATATCTATCGTCCCCCAAATTTTCCTCTGCCCCTTTGTCATCTTTCTCTACAGTTCCTCCCCTCTCCCCAGGCAACCACTGATCTGCTTTCTGTCACTAGAGATTAGCTTACATTTTCTAGAATGTATGTCAATGGAATCACACAGGATGTACTCTTCTGCCTGGCTTCTTTCACTTAGCACAATTATTTTTAGATTCATTCATTTGTGTGCATGTGTGTATGTCAATAGTTTATTCATTTCTGTTGCAGAGTACATAGTATTCTTTTGTATAGATATACAGCAGTTTGTTTATTTGCATGTTGGTGAGCATTTAGGTTGTTTCCAGTTTGGGGATATTACAGATAAAGCTGCTATGCACATTCATGTGCAAGTCTTTGTATGGAGCTATGTATGAGAAATGCCCTCATCATCCAATGCCAAACGGTGGACACAGAGTCATGAGGTACAGCAAAGCGAGACTTTAATAACAGTGTTGGAAAGTTCAGGTGTCTGAAGGGCAGGCACACACAAAATGATTACATTGAGCACTTTATTCCTTAGTGCTCAAGTCTTTCCCCCTAGTTCCTCATTGGCTGAGTACTACGGGTGCACAATCTTCCC
>NW_007760815.1:0-6457 GCF_000696425.1 Galeopterus variegatus | reverse complement strand
AAAAAAAAAAATGGTGAAAGCAAATATTACCTGATACATTATTAGACAAATTAATTAGGTAAAGCTTTGGATGAAGAAGCTTCTTTGTAGAAGTCTAAAGGTGTGTCCTTGTCACTTAAAAACAGAACCAGGGACTCTGCTTGTTATTTTACATGCAAGGTTCTTGCCTACTGGCAATAAGGACAGAGACCAGGGTGCTTTGTGGTGGCAGCAGAAGCCTGGCAGTGAAAAATATACAACAATGCCTCTGTTATCTGTTTCCAATTCTTGCAGCATAGAACTGGAATCCAGAAAATTTGCCGCCTTGAATAATTCAACTTTCAAATCTGTTGGTGGTTCAAAACATTTTGATTTGCTTTTCTTCAACATTTTATTCTTTGCCTAGTTTTTATCCCAAGGTTTTTGGGGTTTTTTTTCCCCCTCTGCTTTAAGTTCTTTGATTTTAAGAATCAGTGTAGCGATCTGCTTTAAAAATATTAAGGAAGACTATCTAGTCAGAAATAGGATATACAAAGAAAGATATATGAGAAAAATCAAAACCAACTTCTAAAATAAGGAAAAGTCAGTCTGAATTTCACAAAGCATTATGACTCTTTTGGCCACTCTAATGTTCTAAGAGTGCTTTAGAGTTCACTTCTTGCTCAGTCTCCTTCGTAGATAACGAGCTTGACATGCTTTAAATATTTATAGTGGGGCTCCGGAGTGTTACAGAAAACAATGCAGCTTCTAGCATATGGACTATGAAGCTAGAATCTTCATTAGTGTCACACATGGTGATAGAGTGGAAATAAACAGTCTAAAACAAGCCTGGCAAGGCTGGATCAGCTAAATGACGATAAACATTCACATGTGTCTTCCCAAGATGTGTTTTGTTACATATGTTTGTGTTTTCTTTTGATTTAAGAAAATAATTTTTATTCCGACAGCATGAAAATGTTAATAAAGAAAATGCAAACAGAAAAACATTCAAATTACTACCCTCCTAATAAGACATTTTTCTTTTTCTGTCTCTCCATCTCTCTCTCTCTGTCTCTCTCTCTCTCTCTCTCACATGCAAACACCCCTAAGCTTGTCTTTGCTGGCCTTCGTTCTCTCCTCCATGGCTGGTAGCAGCAGCTCCAAGGTTGTAAACATGATACCTTCATGACTCCGAGGGAAGACAGGGGCATCCCTCACCCTGATTCCATATCCAACACTTCTATGGAATAATTCTGATTAACCAAGTTTGTGTCTTGTACCAATCCTTGACACCAAGCCCTGTTGCTAAAACAATGGGACACTTTGAATGGTGAGCTGGTTCATGTCCCCATGACTGGCAGCCTCCTTATGTCAAGTACTTGGAGGGGGGAAGAACCAGTTCCCCCAAAGAAGGAAGTTGCATTTGCTGGAAGAAGGGGAAAGGGGCATGTTCTGCGGACAGAAATATAGATGTCTACAACATGGAAAATTAAGGATATAGTTAAAAAGTGAGCATTGCCAGATAGGCTATTTTGCAAGGACTAGTAATGAAATCTTCTAGAGAAAATGACAATGTGTGATAACTGTCTACAACTGTAACTCTTTGAATGCAGTTTCTTCATGCCGGAGTACAGGAGAAGTAACTGAAACTCATACCCAAATCCCTTCTCCTGGAATGGTTCACACATGCTTTTTGTGACTTTCAAAGTGTCTGCCTGCTGCCACAGTGGTTGGTTCTACTACCTCTGTCTGTGCCTGTGCACACACAGACCCCACATACTCCATTGCTCAGCCCCTCACACACTCATACGAGCTGGCACCCACGACTTGGGGTTTGTACCCTCCCTCTGGCATCATGCCCATATTCTCATGCATGTCAACACTTTCTTTTTCCCCATCAATTTCATCTTCAGCTGAGGTAAGAAATAGCCTCCTCCCCTCAAACTAAATAACTTAACCAACTCCCAATAGCATCCCTTGCAGTAACCTAGAGATAAAAATCTTTTATTAGGTTCAACTTCTGAAAACTCTTCACCTGAGGCTTCTAATCCATTGTTGGAAGCTGGTATCACTCACTATCGATTGATCCTTCAAGTTCTGTTCCTGACACACTTGTGCTAATGCCTCAGGACACTACTCACTCTGGTCCATCTCAAGACCTCACTCAGCACAGGTCATGAAGTTTGTTTGACTATAGACTTTTGTAAGGGTCTCAGTCACTTCTTCCAAGCAAGCTCTTTGAGTTTGCCTGAAACTAGAATCCTCCAAACCCTTTTAATCCTTGATATGTTGGAAATTTACAGCGGGTATACATTTTGTACTTTGCCTTGTACCCTTGCTACATGACTATAATATGAAACAGAATGAAATAAGATCAAAACCAAAAGAATATAGAAAAGGTCAAGGGATTAAAGACAAAGGACTAACTGATTCCAACTGGGAGAATCAGGTAACATTTTAAGAAGAAGTGATATTTGAGCTGAGCTTTGAAGGGTGGGTTGGACTTTGATTGGGAGTATGGAAGCATTTCAGATTGAGAGACTGGCATTAGACAGAGAGTGTGACATCCATATAAAGTCTGGGGAAATAAAGTACATGGTCACAGAAGTCTGGGGGACTAAAATGTACTTTTAAAGATCCTTTAAAATGTTTCCCCTTCATAGTTGGTCCAAATATTACTCAAAACACTCTGTGAATAAGGAGAAAGGATGACTGAATCCCATCGATGAACACTGAAGAGTTCAGTCTTAATTGGGTGGGAGAATATACCATGAAAGGACCTGAGCAAGGTCCTTTTTAGAAAAATATTATTAACTTTATTAGTCCATTTGCATTGCTTATGACAAAATACCTGGAACTGGGCGGTTTATGAAGAAAAAGAAAATTTATTGTGTACAGTTTCCAAGGCTGGGAAATCCAAAGTCCATCTGGTGGTGGTGACAGTGACCCAGGGGTCTCACATTGCAAGATGGTGGAATCAGAGAGAGCAAGAGAGACAGACTCTCCTCTTCTTTTAAAGCCCTCAGAACCATGCCCCTGACCACCATTTTTAGTCCATTCACTACTGCATGGTCTTACAATCCAATCACCTCTTTAAGTCTCCACCTTACAATTACCCTAATTGGATTTCCCACCCTCTTAACAGTCACATTGGAGGCTAAGTTTCTAATACATAAAACTTGGGGGACACAATTCAGCTTCAGTGAGTTTTGGGGGGACATAATTCAATCCACTACATTAACAGAATTGAAAATGTTGAATAAAGAACTGCTAGACCAGGGATAAAGAGAACAGCTGGGAAACTACTGCAAATTAACAGGAAAGCAATTTATTAAATAGGCTGTATTAAAATGGAGTCGATTATCAAGAAATACAGTCATGTGTCACCTAACTATGGGGCTAGTTTATCAGAAATGTCGGGCAATGTCATCATTGTGTAAACATCATAGAGTGTACTTACACAAACGTGGATGGTGTAGCCTACTACACACCTAGGCTATATGGAATAGCCTATTGCTTCTATGTGAGTAATTTGTCACGCTATGATGTTACAACGACTATGATGTCACTAAGCCATAGGAATTTTTCAATTCCATTAAAATGTCACGGGACCACCATTGTATATGTGCTCTTTGCTCCTTTCCTCTGATATTACAATGTTGAGGAACAGTGAAGAGTATCAAAAAATAATTTCTCCCAAAAATCTGAGTTAAAAATATATCCTCTACTTAAGTGGTGAACTAGAATAGATCCATTTCAGTTTGGTCAAAGGTGTTAAGATGGAAAATGGATCCAGTCACTTAACTAGGGGTGATTGGAGTTGGGTAAATTTTCAAATACTAAGAATTAATGTATCAGGGCTTATGGCTTTCAAGAGAGAGGTTTCTCAAGAGAGGTTGCTGGGCTGAGTGCAGTGAATGGTTCAACATTTAACAAGGTACAAGAATACAGACAGTTTACTTTATTCCCTGGGCCTCAGTTTTTGCATTTGACAAATAGGGTTGCATTGGATGACATAACACTGTTATGAAGAGTGTGGATTTTGGCGACAGAGAGAAGTGGGCCCATATTAACTCTGCCACTTACTAGATTTCTAATTATGAGCTAGTTATTTAACTTGTCTGAGTAACAGTTCCCTTATCTGCAAAAAGAGGATGCTAATAGTACCTGTCTCACAGGATTGTTGGGAAGATTAAATTACAGAATTCATGTAAGTGCTGAGTCCAGAACATGACACGTAATAAGCACCCCAGAATGTTATTTATTATTATTACTAATACTAGTTCTGGCTTTATGATTAAGTCCATGCACCATCATTTAAGGCTGTGAAATTTGTATTTGTACTGACTACATTTTTTGAGGTCAACCCACCATAATTTGGCTACTGCCTTCTTCTACTGCTCAGCTGATACATTAATTAAATGCAATGATCTCCTTTTAATAAGTATACTTGGGTCTCTTTTAAATGCATATTCTTGTGAAAAAGTAATAAATTTAAAGCACATTTGTGTCTTTACATATGCAATTTACCAGTAAGTAATCTACTTTTCTTTTACTTTATACTGACTTCTTTTGGTCCTAAAGACAAGTGGCCCGTGTTATAGTTTCACCGTGAATTGAAGAAATTCGTCCACTTAAGATTGATTTCAATAAATGTTTATCATTTATTAAGTCTGCTATGTACTTGGCCTTGTTTGGTCCTTGGGATACAATGTCAGAAAGATGTGATCTCTGCCTCCAATAAGCTTACAGTGATATCCAGAAATATGAGAAATCTTAGGTGATCTTTAGAAATATCAGTATTCATGTATTTAAATTAGTCTTAAAGGCTGGCAAAAGTTATGCAAATTCCAGTAAGTAGTTTAATCTTAGGAATCCATAGAAAGCCATTTTATTTCATTTATTTTTAAATTTTTATTTTCATGTTTCTTACGGTATAATTGGCATACAATAAGCTGCTCACATCTGATGTATGCAATTTTGTAAGTCTTTAAATACATATACATGAGTGAAACCACATAATCATAACAATGAATTTATCCATCGCCCCCAAAATTACCTGTGCTTCTTCACAATTGCTTTTTCCCTTGCCCTCCCCAGCCCCACATCTCCAGGAAATCACTAATTACTTCCTTTCATTATTGAATAGTTTGCCTCCTCTAGAATCATGTAGTATTTACTCACAGTGTTTACACTTGTTTGTCTGATTTCTTTCTTTATTTTCTTGTTTTATTTTGGTAAGATCATTTTTAACATGAGCTTTACCCTCTTAGCAAAATGTTAAGTGCCCAATATAGCACTGTAAACTGCAGACACAATGTTGTAACCCAGGGCTCTAGAACATATTCTTCTTGTATAATCAAAACTTTGTACCTGTTAACAGCATCTCCCCAGTGCTTCCATCCCCCAGCTTCTGGCAACTGCCATTCTACTCTCTATTTCTGTAAGTTTTACTGTTTCAGATACCTTATATAAGTGGAATCATAGCAATGATTTCTCGGCTGTAACAAAAGCACAAGAAAGAAAGGCGGAAATAGATAAGTGGGACTAAATGCTCTGAACAGCAAAGAAAAAAAATCAAGAGAAAAAAGGTAACTTATGGGAGGAGAGAAAATATTCGTAACCCATAAATCTGATAAGGGGTTAATATACAAAATATTTAAGGTAACTGCACAACTCAATAGCAGAAAAACAAATAACCTGATTCAAAAATGGGGAAAAGGACTTGAACAGACATTTCTCCAAAGAAGATATACTAATGTCCAACAGGTATATGAAAAGATAATCAACACCACTAATGATCAAGGAAATGCAAACCAAAACCACAATGAGATATCAGCTCACACTTGTTAGGGTGGCTATTATAAAAAAAAAAAAAGTGCTGGTGAGGATGTGGAAAAATTGGAACCTTTGAATACTGTTGATAAGAATATAAAATGGTGTAGCTGCAATGGAAAACAGTACAGAGGTCCCTCAAAAAATTAAAAATGAAACTACCATATGATCCAGCAATCCTACTTCAAGGTACATATCCAAAGGAATTGAAGTCAGGATCTTAAAGAGGTATTAGCACTTCCATGTATACTGTAGCATTATTCACAGTAGCCAAGATATGGAAACAGCCTAAATGCCCATCCACAGAAGAATGGATAAAGAAAATGTGCCGTGTACGTACAATGGAATATGATTCAGCCTTCAAAGAAGGAAGTCCTGCCATATTCAACAACATGAATAAACCTGGAGGACATTATGCTAAGACATGAAACGCCATTTTATTTTTCCTTGACACCTTTTCTACTAGGTGACTGGGTCCTGCTGGAGAAAATGGCCTGAACAGGAGTCTGGTGCCACTACAAACTTCTCCAACCTTAGGTGGCTTCTCAATCCTGCCTTACCATTTTTCAGCTTTTCCCCAATTATTTTCCTCTGTGGCCTCATCAGGACCAAAAGATCTTTCAAACCTTCTCATAAATATTTACCTGAATCCTCTTACCCCTGC
>NW_007760814.1:6102-6457 GCF_000696425.1 Galeopterus variegatus | reverse complement strand
GACAGTATCTCACAATAAAAACCCAATTTTATTGACAGTTTTTATATTGCTATACTTTTTAATTTTTTTTCTTTTTGTCTTTTATCATGACCGGCAACGGTATCGCAACCCTCGGTGTCGCACTCACACCACGCTCAACCAGTCAGTGGACCAGTCTCTATATGGGATCCGAACCCTTGGTGGGAGCGCCGCTGTGCTCCCAAGCACCGCACTCTACTGAGTGTGCCACCGGGCTGGCCCATATTGCTATATTTTTTTAAAAATGATGCTAAGTATGCATATTATATTTAATCCCTATGCATTTTGAAAAATTAAGTTGTGTGATAAAATGTTGGTACCTTATGGTACAAATATG
>NW_007760814.1:0-394 GCF_000696425.1 Galeopterus variegatus | reverse complement strand
AGAGGTGTATTAGATATAGTTGACTTCTAAAAATGAACTTTGAATTCCTAAGACAGTATCTTACAATAAAAACCCAATTTTATTGACAGTTTTTATATTGCTATACTTTTTATTTATTTTTTTTTCTTTTTGTCTTTTATCATGACCAGCAACGGGATCACAACCCTCGGTGTCGCGCTCGCACCGCGCTCAACCAGTGAGTGGACCGGTCTCTATATGGGATCCGAACCCTCGGTGGGAGCACCACCACGCTCCCAAGCGCCGCCACCGGGCTGGCCCATATTGCTATATTTTTAAAAAAATGATGCTAAGTATGCATATTATATTTAATCACTATGCATTTTGAAAAATTAAGTTGTGTGATAAAATGTTGGTACCTTATGGTACAAATATG
>NW_007760813.1:5745-6457 GCF_000696425.1 Galeopterus variegatus | reverse complement strand
CACCCGGCCCCCCGGCAAGTTCGCACAACTCTGAGCCCCAACCCCAGCCGGAATAATCCCGTTCAAGGGACAGCTATTGTTTTAGGCGTTTACTGAGCGTGTCACTAACTGTTAAGGAAACACTTTTGGACAACCTTATGACAAAATTTGGGGGGAGGGACTAAACGTCCCGCGCTGTAAAACGTTAGCTACCATATATTGCGGTTAAGTCGGCCCACGTTTTTCGTTCTGTGATCAAGAGGCGTTTCATTTGGTGTTTGTTTTTGAGAAGTAAATCTGGCCAGACTATAAACTGGCAGTAAGGCCGAGAACAGTGAAATGCGAAGCCTGCATTACAATAGGCCAAACTCACTCACAAATGTGAACGAGGTCAATTAAGGCTAATTACCCTCGCAGGCCCTCCAACCTAACCCCTCCCGAAACCTGGGGAGTGGGGGAGCCGCGAGTATCCCTGACAGCGCATGCGCGAAGATGCGTGCTGGGCGCAAGCAATGCTCAAGTGATCTTTGATTCTCCCTGCATCCCCGGGTGCAAGAATACAAAGGGTAGGACTCTGCGAAAGAGATGTTTACGAATTTGGAAGCTCTCTGAAGGCTAAGGGCCACTGACTATGGATAGATAGTAAATCTGAACCCTAAAAGATGAGCAGAGCTATGAAAATTTCAGACACAATCTGTTTTAAGGATATGAAAAATGAAGTCGGTAAATTGGT
>NW_007760813.1:0-227 GCF_000696425.1 Galeopterus variegatus | reverse complement strand
TATTAAATTATCACTCATTTCCTGATGTTTATTCAGTTAAGAGTCTGGTTTCTGGTAACTTTTTTTTATTTTTATTTTTTTGGCAGCTGGCTTGTAAGAGGATCTGAACCCACGACCTTAATGTTACAACACTGCGCTCCAACCAACAGAAGTAACTGGCCAGCCCTTTGGTAATTTTGTAAGTTAGGTTTGAAAGGAGACCTGCCTTTGTTTTGGTATCTACTCCC
>NW_007760812.1:5995-6457 GCF_000696425.1 Galeopterus variegatus | reverse complement strand
CAGTTGGGTCTGGGCATCCCTGAGACTTTTGGGTCACCAAGGGCTCTGATCAGATCTGAATGTTCTGACGAAGGACTCTTGGGCAACTCTGTCTCTTGCATAATTTATCCTATTACCCCATCCCAAGATGGGACTTTTCAAATCCATGAGAGTAGGAAGCTGGGGGAGATGTTTGCCCACTAACTTTCACTAAGAGATTCACTTCTGTTTCTGGTGCCCTGAGTTGGCTCTGCCAATACCTATTCCGGTTGCTGGTCTTTCGCCACTTTATTCTGGGGAGTTCTGGAGTAAGTGCCCTGCCCAATCACATTCTGCATCAGGGACACAGCCCCCAAAGGGCATTTGAGAAAGAGCTCACAGCAACAGAGGTGTAGCAAATCCCTTATTCAAAAGGTAGGTGATCCCTTGGGCCGGCCCAGTGGCGCACTGGATAGTGCGCCGCTTAGGAGGCGCGGCAGCGCT
>NW_007760812.1:0-371 GCF_000696425.1 Galeopterus variegatus | reverse complement strand
GAGGATCAGAATTTGGGATGGTTAGGGTTTAGAGTTTTGGAGGGAAATGGAAATGAGACCCGAAAATTATAATAATGACTGTGATTTATTGAGGACTCACTATCTGCTAGAATAAGAAAATCATGATAGCTAAGACTGGTGTAGCACTTACTAAGTGCCAGACACTGTCCTCAGCACTTTACATAATTTATTAATTAATCAAGGAAAAGAACTACCTTTTATTGGCCATATATGTGCCAGGGACTCTGCATACATTATCTCTTTTATTTAGACCAACAATCTTATGAGGTAGCCACTAGTTTTATCCATGTTTTAGAAATGAGAAAATCAAATCTGAGAGGCTAAGTCCCTTGCCCGCCGTCACACAGCTA
>NW_007760811.1:5877-6457 GCF_000696425.1 Galeopterus variegatus | reverse complement strand
GGATCCGAACCCATGGCCTTGGTGTTATCAGCACCACACTCTCCCAAATGAGCCACGGGCCGGCCCAAGAAAGCTATTTTTAAAGCACATAAACATATCACTTTTCTACTTAAAATCTTGCGGTGGTGCCCCGTGGCCTTGAGGATTAGGTTCAAGCTCTCCATGTGGTCTACAAAGCCTCCCTTGGCTGGTGCCATCTTCCCAGCACCATCCCTCCTACCACGTGTGCCCCATTCTTGGTGTCAGCTTGGCAAATGCTACATCCTCAACCACCTCTAGACTCTGTGCTCCCACTGGTCTTTCTATCCAGAGGAGTAAGATGTGCTTAGAACAGCTTTATATCCTTTAACCTTGAGGTTTTCTTGCATGTGTGATTTTTAAATTCAGTTCCCTCTTGATAGAAATGTTCTCAAAGGGGCCAATCTACTTTCCCACCTACGGACTTTAAGGAACCCTTATACACTAGAGAATCATTTGTAAACATCCTTCCCAGCGATTTTCTCACATAGGCTAACGCACTTTGTCATGCATAGGTACTTCTCGGGTCTGAAGTTAAAGTCAGGACAATGTGTAAATACAA
>NW_007760811.1:0-264 GCF_000696425.1 Galeopterus variegatus | reverse complement strand
CAGATCCTCGGGCCTTGCCCTCAGTGGGAAGCTCAGGCTGCCATTTGGACCTTTCTGCCCTAGTCCCGCCATGTCCAAGCCTGCTCCATTGAATGTCTACAGCACCGCCGGCTCTGCTATCCCCTAGCCTCCGTCTGCTCTCCTTGCCCCAACTTTCCCTTCTCCACCGAGCCTTTAATCTTTGCAGCTTTTCTTTCTTTCTTTTTTTTAACATCCCTGAGTCTCTGGTGAAATGCAAATTAATTAGCAACTAATTACTCACTC
>NW_007760810.1:6048-6457 GCF_000696425.1 Galeopterus variegatus | reverse complement strand
ATTCACACCCAGATTTATACACCTGTCCAGCTCTTTGATGTTGTCTCTAAATATTAGTTTCTTCGTCCGTAGAATGGGGATAGTAATAGTATTTACTTCTTGAAACTTTTGGGATTACATGAGATAATGTATGTGAAATTCCTAGCACAGTAAATAAATAATGCATGATGGCTATTATTTTAGTTTCACTTGGATGGAAAATAGTTTAATTGTGCATAAACTCTTCTCACTCCACATAAAACTTTCCTTCGAAAAAAATCACAAGGCTGTTCGTTTAAAGCCAGATCTCTAGAGGTAAAGAATTTCAGGTGATAGTAAAGAGGGAAGAGTTGGATTCAAAAGGTCTGCTCCAGCCCCCTGTGTGGACAAATAAAAGGCATAACATGGTTACTTCAAGGACAAGCCATGA
>NW_007760810.1:0-633 GCF_000696425.1 Galeopterus variegatus | reverse complement strand
TAAAAAAAAAAAACCTGCAATGTAAGACAAAGAATGCATTCTAATTGCTCACTCACAAAAAACTCAGCACATAAACTTCACTGAAGTATTTTTGCACCACAAATACAGTTGTCATATTTGGCTCCTTAAATGAGTAAAATACTACAAACAAACTATCACTATCGATTTGACAAAATGATCCTAGATAAGAAAGCCCAAGACAGCTCCAAGTCTTGGGTCTATTAACAAATAACTGTTAATAGGCTTGTGTTTGCAATAAGGAGAACATTAAAACCCAAAGGGAAGTGGGAAGAGAGAAGAAAGCATTTGAGTCCCAGTCAGACAGACAGAACCAAATGAAATTTATGCTCTGTACCTAAATCACAGTGATATCGTGAGGAAAAATGATACTGACTTGCTTCATGAGAGTAGTAACATATAAATTTCTTTTTTACATACCAACGAGGCTAGAAATATGACTAGAAAAAATAGGGTTAGATTAGTTTTGACGTGACTGACAAGCATTCAGATTTTGTATCCAAAGTATTGTGAAAATGTGTGACAGAAAATACTAAATTAAAACTTGCGAAAGAATTCACACCCAGATTTATACACCTGTCCAGCTCTTTGATGTTGTCTCTAAATATTAGTTTC
>NW_007760809.1:5966-6457 GCF_000696425.1 Galeopterus variegatus | reverse complement strand
TTTCTCTGTATAGGATCATGTCATCTGCAAATAAGGATAGTGTGACTTCCTCCTTTCCAATTTGAATGCTTTTATTGTTTTCTCTTTCCTTACTGCACAGGCTAGACTATGTTGAATAAGAATGGGGAATGTGAGCATTTTTGTTTTGTTCCAGATCTTAGAGGAAGATTTTCCAATATTTGTTCATTCAGTACTATATTAGCGGTGGGTTTGTCATACATGGTCTATATTTTTTTGAGGTAACTTCCTTATATACCAATTTTTTAAAAAAATTTATTTTATTGAATCAAAATTGATTAAACATATTTTTGGAGTTCAACATTGAGATATGTTGATCAAATCAATATTACTAGTATACGTATTGTTACAAATCTTAATTATTCTTTATGCCCCTGTACAATCTCTCCCCATCCTCCTCTCCTCTAATTATCCTAGATTTCTTCTCTCTTTCTGAAAGAATAATGGTTACTCTGTTGATTTGTTGCCTAGAT
>NW_007760809.1:0-1048 GCF_000696425.1 Galeopterus variegatus | reverse complement strand
AAAAAATCTATTTATAGGTTTCCTTTGGGATGAGTACATTTGACAAAATTTGATACTAAGTGTACTCTTCATTTTATTAAAAGTATCCTAGATGATGGACCTAAAATATTCAACAATGCAATATTAACTAGAAATCCTGTCTTAAAGCCATGCTTCACACATTTTTATCTCATTGTCATTCTGCCGTGTGCTTTGGGAGATTGCCTCAGCATCTATTTTGATCAATTTCATTACTATTATTATTATTATTAATATAACATTTTTGTAAATAATGTTATTTTATTTTGAAAAACATTTAATTTTTGTCACTATTTCCTACTCTCTGTTCATTTTTTATTAATTATTGATATTATTGTATCTTTCTATACTCATGGAAGACCCATATGGAACGTTTTAGATGTATCTTCTGTATTTCTTTAGTTTTATTTTCATTTTCCATGTATTTTTTCTGTATTAAAAAAATTAAATTATTCTATATACTTATTTTAGACATTCTATTGTTTTCCTTTTGTTGTTTTTAATGGTTGTTTTCCAATACAAATATCATTTGCTTTGCTAATTATTTGTTTTTTTCTTTTTAATAATATTCTGGGTCTGCTCTAGGTATACAGCATACTCCTGAATATTTCTAACATGAAATTTTGAATTTTAAAGGGTTTAATAATACTGATTATCCTGATTTGAGCATCACATATTTGAACACAGGTAGTGATATTCAACTCTGTACCACACAGATATGTACAATCAATTATGTTACAATAGTAATAATAATAATAATAATAATAGTAATAATAACAATAATAATAAAAGATACATTTCCATTTCTAAATGATGAAAGTCAGTGTCACAATATAAAACTATAGAACAACAGCATAGTGCCCTATAAGTCAAGTGGGTGAGATTATTAATATTGGGAAGGGGACTTGAATAGAAAATGAAGTTTAGGAACACTTGTAGCTGTGGAGGAGAATACAAGATGTAGTAGAAGGGGCCGGCCCGGTGGCGCACTGCTACAGTGCGCCGCTTGGGAAGTGCGGTGGCGCTCCTG
>NW_007760808.1:5928-6457 GCF_000696425.1 Galeopterus variegatus | reverse complement strand
TTTAATCCATTTTGAGTTGATTTTGGTATACAGTGAGAGGTATGGGTCTAGTTTCATTCTCTGGCATATGGATATCCAGCTTTCCCAGCACCATTTGCTGAAGGGGCAGTATCTTCCCCAGTGTATAGGCTTGGTGCCTTTGTCAAAGATCAGATGGCTGTAGGCGTAGGGGTTGATTTCTGGGTTCTCTATTCTATTTCATTGATCCGTGCATCTGTTTTTATGCCAGTACCATGCTGTTTTGGTTATTATAACTTTGTAGTTTAAAGTCAGGTAGTGTTATGCCTCCAGCATATTTTTTTTTTCTCAGAATTGCTTTGGCTATTTGTGGTCTTTTGTTATTCCATATAAATGTTAGGATACTTTTTTCCATTTCAGAGAAAAATGTCATTGGAGTTTTGAAGGATATTGCATTGAATTTGTAGATCCCTTTGGATAGTATGGACATTTTCACAATGTTAATTCTTACAATCCAAGTGCATGGGATATCTTTCCATCTTCTTGTGTCCTCTTTAATTTCTCTCAACAG
>NW_007760808.1:0-918 GCF_000696425.1 Galeopterus variegatus | reverse complement strand
TTATATGCTTTTTTCCCACTTAAAATAGTTGTTTGTGACTGTCAAACACAGTTGAATATTGGCCATTTCATTTGGTTCCATGTGATATTATCTCATTCGATCCTCACAGTGACCTGTGAGGCAGGCAATCTTATTCCTGTTTTATAAATGATAAAACTGAGATTCAGAAAGGTTAAGTAACTGGCACAAAACCATTCCACAAGTATATGGCCAATACTTAGGGCCCAAATCTTCTGATTCTAAATCCTATTTTTTTTCCTTTATAATGTGCTAAACTCAATACATAGCTCAGAGCTTTTGGGGCATCTTGTAAAGAATGCCCAGTATCTAAACAATCTCTTTTTCCTATGCCCATTAAGGTATTCTAAGGAAAAGATTCAAGCCCAAGAAGCACTAAGATTACTTTTATTTAAATTCTGGAAAGCAAATAATGGGGACAAGGGAAAAAGAAGCAGAGGGAATATAAAGGGTACTATTGTACTCATGAATGGCTGGGGCTATCAATTCCCTGCTTATCAGGGAATTAATGTATGGGTCTGTATGACTTCCCGGACCATCTGCTTCCTCTTTAGTTTAAAATGTTTCCCTTTTTCAAAAATGGATTTTTTGGGGCTGGCCCGGTGGCACACTGCTACAGTGCACCGCTTGGGAGCGTGGTGGTGCTCCTGCCGAGGGTTCAGATCCCACATACAGACCAGTTCCTGCTCACTGGCTGAGTGAGGTGCGGGAGCAACACCGAGGCTTGCAATCCCGATGCCGGTCCCGGTCCGGTACGGGCGCGACACTGAGGGTTGCGATCCGTTGCCAGACACAAAAAAAGACAAAAAGGAAAAAAATAAATTTTAAAAAAAATGGATTTTTTTTCTAACTGATGTAAAAATAAAGATGAGTTCTTCACAGGGAAAAAAACAAAATCCA
>NW_007760807.1:6037-6457 GCF_000696425.1 Galeopterus variegatus | reverse complement strand
GTGAATAATAAATCTCTATGATACTTTCTCCAGGAGAGAAAAGACAGAACATTATCAGCACTTTACAAATTGCCCTTAAGTAGTTTTCAATTCCTCACTAACAATAAAATCCACTGTGGAGATTGTGTTATTAAGAACATTTTATTTTTTTCAGCTGCAACCCATAAGTATAGGTTATGAGAATGTAAATTCTAATCTTTTCTCTATGTGAAGTTCATGTGAATTAAATCTTATAGCATATATTCCATTACATCTTAGCTGTATTGAATTTCCTCCCAGAGTGTGATTTCTCTACTCACTCACCTGATTGTGTATTTTAGGTGCACAGATTTTCTAATTTTTATTGATTTACTAATTTTCACAATTTTTAAAATTGTCCCTTTATATATAGAAGAGCTTTTAATATCCTATTTAACTAAC
>NW_007760807.1:0-366 GCF_000696425.1 Galeopterus variegatus | reverse complement strand
CCTCCTGATCGTCCTTGCCTCCTGTGTTTCATAGCCCTCACTATCTATAGGATGTTTTCCAATGGTGGACTTTGGAAAGCCTTCTACGCCAGGTCTTCCCTCCTAACTGCCATCTTAAATAAACTTTTCCAATAAGTTTAACATCAGTGGACTAAACCTAAATATCCAGAACTCCAGTGGAAAAACTGATGAGCTAAGGAAATTGCTAATAATGATCAAAATGAAAAGAAACTCATTACATGAGATTGAATAACTAATGAAGATAATGTTTCCATGACTTTGACTTAAAACATTGTTGGATCTTTACTTAAATGTTTTATTTTCATGATTTCAGGAAACTTTTCCACTTAAACTATTTGTTCTCTA
>NW_007760806.1:6126-6458 GCF_000696425.1 Galeopterus variegatus | reverse complement strand
AAGGTCACCTAGAGCTTGGCTACTAGTATGTGCCAAAGTTCTGTCTAGAGCACAGGGACTAAGGGCTGATGCCACATTTCCCTTGGGCCGAATCTACCCTCTGAGAGGATGGTAATGGTGGCTGGGAGGGCATCTGTGAACCTACAATGACTGAGATCCCAGCCCTGGCTTGTCACTGTGCAAGACTCCTTCAATTCCTGGCAGAGGGTGTTGCTGCCCTTTGGTCCTTTCCAGCTGTGATAAGATTTTTAAAATTTTGTGTCAGATTTTAGCCATTAATGTCATGGTGAAATGTGTGGTCTTCACAAAAAAAAAAAAAAAAAAAAAAAACC
>NW_007760806.1:0-849 GCF_000696425.1 Galeopterus variegatus | reverse complement strand
CTCAGAGGTGCCATCTCCAAGGTAGCAGCTTCATTATAATAGGGGCCTTTAATTTCTTAACACAGAGATGTCTATCTGGGCTCCTGGCATATAGTAGATGGTCGACAAATACTGTCTGAAAATGAATAGTGGCCAGCCAGAAAAAGAGTGTGAGGTTGGATTTGGCAGGGGAAAATGCTTGAGCGACCACATTTGTCACTAAAGTAAAGACGAATTGCAAAAAATGTCTGATAGCAATTATACTTTGTTGTTTGGTGCGCGAACACTCCCTTATCTCAGCCAAGTATGATGCTTGGGAAGGATGACTTCTGAAGCTTGCACATTGCGTGCATGCACACACACACACACACACACACACAGTGGTTGGCCGCAATAAACTATGGAGTCAACGCTTGACTTCATAAACTTTTGTATAAACAAAATTAAAAACATCCTCTCTGGAAGAAAAGATTATGGTTTTAGGAAAGTTGCAAAAACGTCTCAACTGGAATAATCCTCAGCAGCAGTATGCTCCACATGTGCAAAACTATCCTCAGCATCTTCCTGTTCAAACCTGCTCCAGGTTCCAAGCAAATTATCCTGGAAGTAGGTTCTATCACCTACCCATCTGCCCCCTGCACCCTCCTTCCTCCTTCTAAATGCTTCTGAGTTCCTGGCAGTAATTCCTGGCAGTAATTCCTTTTCTTGTCACCACCTCTGTGCTATCCCCATTCCTCCTGTCCCAGTTCAGGCCAATTTCTCACCAGTCACCACCCTGTCAACTCTGCCTCTTGACATTTCTCCCATTCATACCTCTCCTCCACCCTCAATGGATCATGAGGAAGCTTCAGTCCTAGCCCACAGCTTTAA
>NW_007760805.1:6247-6458 GCF_000696425.1 Galeopterus variegatus | reverse complement strand
CATAGAATTGCCATGAGAATGAAATACAATCATCTATATGAAAGTGAGCATCATGAGGTGGCTAGGTACTTGGCGAATGCTTCTGATTATGACATTTTAGGCTGAGTTCTGGGTGGGACATGTGTTCTCTATGTCTGGCACACATACTAGTTTCAGACCTCACAGTAAATATCAGCATGTGTTGGGAAAATAGAATAATTTAGGCCCCCTC
>NW_007760805.1:0-565 GCF_000696425.1 Galeopterus variegatus | reverse complement strand
CACCGAGGGTTGTGATTCCGTTGCCGGTCACGAAAAAAGACAAAAAGGAAAAAAAAAATCTAATATCCTTAAAAAAAAGGGAGAAAATATGGTGTCCATGAAACAAGAACAGGAATGTTATGAAAGAACAACTAGACAATAGAAAGAGTGTCTTCAAAAATTTAAACCATGATAGCTGAAATAAAAATGTAATAGAAAGATTGGAAGATAAAATATCTTCCAGAGAGTTGATGGAAAAGAAAAAAGATAGGCAATAGGAGAGAAAAGATAAGAAAAAGTCAGAAGGTCAATCCAGAAAGTTCTACATACGACTAATAAAGGTTGAAGGAAGAGAGACCAGAAAAAATTGAGTGAAGAAAATCATTAAATAGATAATACAAGATATTTTCAGTATATAATGACATTATTCTCCAGATCGAACATGAATATTGTGTGTCCAACCTAATGAATAAACATGGTTTACCAAGTCACATTGTTTTAAATTACAGTGGGAGTTATACTGGGAATGGAAAAGACCCTAAAAGTTTCCAGAGAAAAAACGAAAGTGGGGGGGGGGGGGAGGGGA
>NW_007760804.1:6043-6458 GCF_000696425.1 Galeopterus variegatus | reverse complement strand
TATTACTGAGTCTTCTGGGTCCAATGGCTCAAGTGACAGAGCAGCTTGCATCACAGCCTGCTTGAACCACTGGAACCAGCAGACCCAATAATACTAGAAGGATCTGCTGCAGAGGCTTTTCTTATTTGGGCTCCCCTCAAAATAGACAGCTTTATTGGTTCCCAGCCCAGTGAGTTGGAGGAGCAAACCCAGATGTGGCATGTATTGCCTTACAAGTGCAGAGGCCCACTAGGCACTGGGTTTCTTTCTCGGCAATGATATTCTTTAATGTGTATCCTGCTATGCTACAGATCACTGAACACTTAGAAATTTCGATGTGACAGGCACAGTGATCTTCTTTGTGCTTATCTGCCATCCTCTGGCAGGTGCTTGTCTTCCTGAGGGACGTGCAGTACTTGTAAATTCCTGCTCTCCA
>NW_007760804.1:0-997 GCF_000696425.1 Galeopterus variegatus | reverse complement strand
GGCAGTGGTGGGCAGAGCCTGGCTGAGTGGTGGCCTCTGGTGGGTGTAGTCAGCAGGTTTGAAGCTTACTGGGGACAGCTGATGGAGTTATGAGGTCCCTGGCTAACTTCTCTATGAATGGATGGGACTTTGGGAGCTGGGTCGACCTCAGGAAAGGCAGGGAAAAAGTGGCCAGGAGGCTTAGAGGTGGTCCAGCCAGGACCTGAGAGCTCGTGGACCAGTCTGTGTGGGGAGTGAAGACAAAGTGGCTCTGGAAGACTCTGTCCAGTTCTTTGCCAAGCAGGAAAGGCAGCCCATCCCCAGAAAAACTTTCACCAAATCTGGCCATTTAGTTAAAAGCTGCCCTGTTAGTGTTCTTGGGACTTTGGCCATGGTGCAGCCACAGGTGCGCTGACGTACTAGACAGAGGCGGCCTCCGGGCCACCCCAGCCCAGCTCCCATATCATGGGCTTGGAGAACCAAGGGTCCCAGTCCACATGTCTGTCCAGTTCTCAGGAGCCTCTGACGGCTTAGGTCTTCTGCACACTCCAAGCGCCTCTGCCCTTCCAGGGGTGGTGGGGGGTCGTGGTGGGGTGGGCCCAGACCCCTTCCTGTGTTCCTACTTCCACTGCCTGTGTGCAGTTCTGGCGCAGGTAGCCCGGCCTGGTGGTTGTGGCCTGGTCCACAGACTACATTCTCACACAGGAACTCAACCCTGGACGCCAAAGACACACAACGACCCTCAGGCCACACCGCGCACTTCCCCCCCCAACACACACATGCAGAGGCGCACCATCTACTGCACACAGACGCTCATGCACGACGCCCCCATCCCCAAAAAACACACCAGACACGCGTTCAGACCAGTGCGTTTTGTGTCACACACATAGCCTCACACTGACACAGCACCCACAGCCGGACAGTCTGACACACAATGGTCCCAGACCGGCACGACCAGAAGCAGGTACACAAGCCCCCCTACACGCGCCCCGAGGGCGCACGGAGCCCTGCGGTCCCG
>NW_007760803.1:6036-6458 GCF_000696425.1 Galeopterus variegatus | reverse complement strand
AATTCATTATTTGAGTATATAAATGCTACTGATTTCTGGGCATTTATTTTGTATCCTGCAGTTCTCATACCTTTAATATTTCTTTTTCTTATCTTACCTTTAGGGCTTCCAGGACAACATTGGTAAGAGCAATTTTAGTAGACATTTTTCTCTCATAAATCTTGAAGTATTTCCCATCAAATTTTATGTTTGATTTATTTGGGGGGTTGGGGGTTTGTTTTATAGATTTATCAAATTAAAGATGTTTTCTTCTATTTAAAACTACTTTTAACTATAAGTAGATTTTGAATTCATAACAAATGTTCTTTCTTCATCTACCAAGATGTCCATAAGATTTCTCTCCTTTATTTTGTTAATCTGTTGATTACATCAATTGATTTTTTAAAATTTTGTTTTTAATTGACAAATAATAATTGTACATA
>NW_007760803.1:0-494 GCF_000696425.1 Galeopterus variegatus | reverse complement strand
AGTGTTCAATTGGGGGAGATTTTGCCACCTAAGGGACATATAGTGATGTCTGGAGGAGATTGGGCTGTCACCAGTGGAGGTAGGAGGTGCTGTTGGCAGCTTGGGGGTAGAGGCTTGGGGCTCTGCAAAACATCCTATGATGCACAGGACAGTCCCCACAACAAAGAATTATATGGCCTAAAATGTCAGTAGTGCCAATGGCCTAGAATGTCAGTAGTGCCGAGGTTGTGAAACCCTGCTCTAGAGGAAAGGAATTACTTGGTATGTGAAATATTAATGATTTTAATAACAACTAATAATACCATTTATTAAATACCCAGGGAGCTTTGAACCCTCCAATTGGTCAGTCAGCATTTACATTCTCGATATCATGCCGAAAACGCCATTAGAAATGATTTCTAACCTCAGGGAGCTCGCACTCCAATGGGAAACAAAGAGAGCTGGGAAAATTTGAGCAGCCAGCAAAAGGGAAACACCATGGTGCATACATTGAG
>NW_007760802.1:0-6458 GCF_000696425.1 Galeopterus variegatus | reverse complement strand
TGCCTCTTTATAATTTAACTTTTCTGTTTCTGAGTGCCCATATTGCATCTTTAGTGCAGACATGTTAAACAAAATTAAATTCCAATACTTAATGTATCAAATCACTACATGACTCTGATTAGAGGGTTACAGAGTGATTCTGGGAACCTACTACACTGTGTTCCTAAGACCCTGGGCCAGGTCAGAGACAATTGCTTAAGAGCCCCTTATAATGTGACAGCCCTCTGGTCCTATCTGCTGTTGGAAGTTCTCTGCTTATAAGATGCTAGTTTATAAAATGAAGCACTAATGGTTATCCTTAAAGTCATCCGTTTTCTTTTTTCTCTGTCTTTTTATGAAGATAGTGGGAAGAGACCACAAGGACTGCTTTACATTAGAGGTGGAGACATCTTATTTATAACTTTAGCAAGTATCATGAGAGGCAAGTTCAAGCAATTTAGAGCATGCCTGAAAACTCTCAGTCCAATACCTGTGTCCTCGGATAGTCATTAGAACCATGCAATTATAGCAGTTGATGACATAAGCTGCCATAAAGTCTCCTACTCCAGATTTCCACCTATGCATTCTACAACTTACCTACTAAACAGCCAGCATATAAATCATCCACTTCTCCTTGATCTCCAGTGGTGGGGATCATTCATCTATAGCAGGCTTCCCATTTTATCTTTAGATAGGTCCAGTTTTTTAATATTCTAACTTAATTTATAAACCGTCCGTTCCTAATTTTACTCAGTGGTCTGCGATCTATCCTCTGAGGTTAACACAGAACCCTCTACAACATTTAGACATCTTTTAATTCAGACTCAGACAAAATCTACTAGATTCTCTTGAAACCTAAACAGTAAGTTCCTAATAGCCCAAATAAACTAATTAGGAATTGCAATTTAATTACACATTAATTACACACCATTTTCTTTTTAATTAGTGTCACTTAGGGTGAACTGTGACTACAAATTTGTTTATATTGATTGTGATGGTAATAAAGCCCTACTTAGAGTAATACCTTTTTTCTTTTCTTTTTTTTTTTTTTTTTAACATTGCTCAATGGATTAACGTGGTTCTACATTTCTTGCCTTCTTTCCTAGGGTATTGTACCAAGTGGATTAAAACTTCAAATGCTACAAAGATACAAAAGCGCTTTACTGAAAAATCCAAGACACAGTTAATTATCACCCAGGTTTTCCAATGAATTTTTTTGATGTTTAGGAGGAGGTTTAAGAAAAAAAAATTTTTTTTAAAGAATAAAAAAATGTTTTCAGTGGATATATAATAGACTTCAACGTCTCATCCATTGATTTTCTTTAGATGTTTAAAACCTCAGTGTGACTTAAATTTTATGAAATGGGGTCACTGACACCTGAAAAATTACAACAAAAATATACACTGAATATCCTGTGGACTGAAACACATAATTGTCTAATGAAAAGGTTATCCACTGTGTTAAGTCCATCACTGGTAGAAAGTTTCTTTTACTTCTAAGAGAAGAGATTTGGCTGTATCTTCAAAGAGCTCAAATTTTATGTTGACTGGAATTTGTCCATGGGTATTACTATGTTCTATTACCAGCTTATGGTATCTAATTTATAAAGTCAATTTACATGCAAAGCTTTTTGTATTCTCTGTACTGCTTAAATTCATCACAATACATTTATATTTCCTTTGTGAAATCACTTCCTGGCTCTCAGCTATTCAACACATAACTTTTTAAACAAAAGAAGCTAATTTAAATGGTTTTTCCAATAAGCCAACTTTAATTCAGAAACCGGGTTCATAAAGCCTTAAAAAATATTTCTTTCTAGTAGAATATATTCACAGATTGGGAAAGAAGAATATTTATTCAAAACCACTACCAACATAGTATCATATTTTCTGGCATGGTTAGTAGCTATTACCAAAGCTATTGGTAAAGGGGTGAGGGCCCTGAGAGAAAGCAGAGGAAATTGGCATGACTTTTTTAAAGAGGAAGGGAGGGTGTGCCTAGAGAAAATTTTCACCCTTAACTTTGGTACTGATGTGGAATGGGTAGATATATGCCTATAGTCTGTTGTCCCCCTCCAGCAGCCACCCCGACCAAAGGTGGCATAATGACCTTCTGCTCAGTCTCTGTCTCCCACCTCACGTCAGCAGCCTTTCTGAATGGATATTCATTTGTTTCATTTGCAGCAACATTAGCTTAAAAAAGCCACCCTCAAAGTATATTTTAATAAAAGCATACAAAGTCCACCTATTTTTTAAAAAGAATTTGATTAAGTAGTCTTTGAAATAAAAGCATAATGGACATAAAACTTGTAGAAGGCCCTACAGAAACCTGCAGATGTTCTGTTTTTTATCACCATGAACTGAGGTCCTCATAAGGAAAACAGAGAGTTTAGAGGAAGGCAGGACACTGTGACTTTGACTGAAGATGTACAATTATTCAAAATTTATAGGACACTTTCTTCCTACCATAATGACTACAGATAATGCCAAGTGCAATGTATCCTCATGCCCTATAAATACCAATACAACTCAGAAATTAAAATCAATTCATTTCAGTTGGTATTGGGGATAGGGGAGGGGTGTGTGTGTGTGTGTGTGTGTGTGTGTGTGTGTGTGTGTGTGTACTAGTTTATTGAAAAGCCCCATTAACTCAAAAGCACTATGACAAAGTTGTTTATAGAAAAAAATCCTGCCTGCTCATGGAAGTTTCTATTTCTCTTACCTAAAGTAAGTTTCAGATGTTGACAAGTAGGTGGTATATAACTGAGATCATTACTGGAGTCAAAACCAATAAATATGTTTTCAACTTCAACTAGAAAACTGTATTTTTCAATAGGAAGATCTTTTAAATCCATTTATTTAGAATATTTGTGTAAGTAAAGTACGAATGAAAAACCACCCATTAGGAAACAAATTTCTTGAAATTTCTGGTTTTAAACATTAGGACCCAAAGTGTCATTTTTTTAAAGATACTTTTTACTGGTCTGAAACTCATCACAAACTCAAAACAATGTTTAAAATCCAAATATAGTTAGTATATAAAGTTCTCAAGTATGTTATAGTTTCAATTTGGAAATTATTCTTAGAACCCATGCTAAAGAACAAGATTTTTCAGCAATTGTGTTTTTTAAAATTAAAGTCAAACTTGTATTGATTTATTTGTTGAGAAGTGAGAAGGATGGAGAAGGTTAAAAAACGAAATGGTTCCTTTAAAGTGCACTGATAGTAGTAGAAAGACGTATTGAGTTTTAAACCCTGTGTATGCAATCTCCACGGGAATCATTTGAAGTGTTTGCTGTTTCTTTTGTTTAATGATCTGGAGTCTGAAAATGAGAATCAGGAATGCCAGTTTGCTTTCTCTCTGAACAATTCACATGACATACCTGCAAAACAGGAAAACAACTCTGTACCTTTCAGATGATTTGATATGCCTGGTTTAGACCTTATCAAAATGAAACTGATGTGGAACTGAATAGAACTGAAATTAATTAGAAATCTGACTCTGTCATATGGTGAAACACACATTAGGTTCTTTGAATCCTGAAAGGTATCTTTTCATAGACTACATGTTGGCAGGAGATGACTGGAGTCATTTTAGAAAGCACAACTCTCTATGAGCCCATGATTAAAATTTTCTCAAATACTTCCTTTGTTTATAAACACAGAGGGCTTTGTAGTCAACAAGTAATGAAAGCTAAATATACTTGTAACTTGGTACAAAGTTAGGTAACAAGTAATTCTTTGCTTTTATATTGTATTAGAAAACATCTTTTACTGCTGTTGAGTAACATTGAATTAACAAGATAGAGAGAGTTGTCTGTAGTCACAGTGCAAGGAAACACCTCAGGAATTTATTAGATTTGGATTTATCAGTGCATAGAAATTCATGATGTTTAACTTAAAGGCAAAAAGAGCAGAACACTTTGAATAATAGCTTGAAGTGGATGATTAGCTAAGGGGATGCAACATTTAATAGCCCAAATAAATTACTATAATTATTTTATTACCTATGCTAACTGATTCCATTGTTTTTATTGAAATAACAGCTCCCTGAGGAAGGGAACGGTGCTTCAATGAATCTCAGCTGTAGGCTTGTGTGTTCTCCTAGAGCAATCAAAAACAATGAAAGTAGCCTTCATTGATAATACTCTTACTGTCTGCATCTCAGCACTTAGAGAAAATATCCCATCCAAGTGCAAACACCTGGAAATCTCTGGAAGCATCAGGACAGAAGAGGAAGCCTATTAAAGACAATATGGTTATTTTTAGTTCTTTGGTCCTTGTATTTGCACTCTTTTACTGGTTTATGCTTTGACCATACATACATCTTTTCTTTTTTTCCATTTTATTTTTGGGAAAGAACTTTTCAAGATTGTGATATACCCGCCTTCTACCAAAAATGCGCACACGTGCATGTATCCGTATGCACAAGACTCTCAAAGTTCTGGGAAAGAGGTAGAATGAGTCAGGGTGTCAGAAGGTGTGTGAAGTCACGGAATAGAAATATTGCATATTCTTAGAAAGTCAGTTTCACTTGAAGATTTAAGAAAAAAGTACTATTATAAAAAGAAAAATGGATGCATTTTGGAGCATGCCAACATTTCCACACATGAAGAAAGGGAATCCAATACAGATTATGAACTGTGGCAGACCATCTCTCTCCCTCCTTTTCCATTCTGAGCCCACATTCCATCTTTCCTTCCCATTCTCCTCTGCCTCTTGGGACATTTTATGAAAAGTTAATAGGCATTCCTAGCCCACTTTTTAGTTCCTTTACTGTTCTTTCTCTTGAGGAAACAAAAGATCTTCTACCATAGTAGAATATAAGTCCACAGAAATAAAAGAAAATCAATGCAAGGAGAAATCATCTTTATATAGGAAAAGTGGAAGTGTAAGTTACAAAGCAATACTTTCAATCTAAGTTTGAAGGGTTTTTACCAAACTCTTTTTTTTCTTTTTTAGTGAAGTAAAGCAATGTGCAAGTTTTTTCATTTAAATATGCCATGTGTTTCATGTGGATATTTTCTTTGATTTGGTATTGAAAAATATTCTGAGATTTAGATATTTAAAACAGTTTTTTCAAGCATTTACCAAAGTCTACTAGCTCAGTATTTACTCACTGACTCATGTATTCATTAGTAAACAAACATTTGCTGAGCCCCATTCTAATGTGGCACCATGCTAGTTTTGGAGGTATGAAGTTGGAATAGTGACTGCCTACAAGGAGCTCACAGCCTAGAGGTGAGCAAATAAACAACTTAATACATAAACAAATAAACAATGTCATTCTTATAAGAGACACAGCACTTTTACAAGAGATATGTACAAAGTGTGTAAGGGGTTACAGTGGGTGGGGGTAATTGAGGTATAGAAATAAACAGCTAGAGCCCTCAGATGGAGTCCGGGCGAACTAAGCATGGGTCCTCAGCTTTGGACTGTTTCGGCAAGAGGCCACTGGACACGGGACACTTGGGGCCCACGAGGCAGGGGGCCCTTGGCTTCAGCATGCATGACTGGGCAATCGGCCCTCGCCACAGCGGGATCTGGGACTTGGGCTCAGAACCTGAATGGTGAACTTTGGGCTGCGGCCAGGCCTTTGCCCTGCCCACCGAACTTAGTGGGCGCCCGGGCTGGGGCTGATCCACGTAGTTACCCAACCTCGATGCCTAAGGTCTTGAGATTAAAGTCATTGCTAGTATAAAGAAATCTAGATTGGGAGTCAAGATGGCGACGGGTCAGGAGCAGGGGCGCCAGAAGATGGCATGAGCCTGAGAGGTGTGCACTGTGCTGCCAGAGTGCTACTTGCATTTACAAGAGCAACAAAAAATGAATAAGTCTTTGATCAAATAATCTACAACTATAAAAAAGCAACTACAGACTCGAGGTTTAGGGCCAGCATAAAAGAGGATTCCTGGGAGCGCCCGAGATGCACTGTGGGACCAAGTGAGCAGCCCGAGGCAGCAGTGGCTGAGAACTGAGGTGGCGACAACAGGTAAATGGAGAGGGAGCCGCTCGTCAGGATCAGCTCTGTGAGTGACCCCCAGCCCGGCCCTGCTTGCGGGGCAGACGCCCATCCGGCTTCTGCCTACCCCACTGGGCCAGTCACCAGCCTGGGGCTGCCTCCATTTTCTCAGGTGGGGGCGGAGCAGGCCGGCTCAGCCAGGCCTGCCCTCCTCACCCGGCTCGGCTCCTCACTGAGCCTTCCCAATTCCTTGTCCCAGCCCAGGGCCTCCCGAGGCCTGCGGGCCGGCCTCCCATCCCATTCCCCCTGCAGTTCTCTGGTGGGGCTAGTGGTGGGGGGAGAACCAGCCAGTGTCGGGTGGTCAGGGAAGAGCAGGCCAGGCAGATTATCACTCCACCACACCCTGGGCTCCGCCCCCAGTAAACTTCCCGTTACAGGGAGGCAGATACCATCTCTGCGGCCATCAGTTCAGAAAAATGGATAACCTAACTGATTTCAGATTAGGAAAAGTGTGATC
>NW_007760801.1:5638-6458 GCF_000696425.1 Galeopterus variegatus | reverse complement strand
CCCCCCCAGCAGGTGCCCCTGAGATAACCACTATTCTAACCAGCATCACCATAGAGAGATCTGTTTCACCTGTTTTTGAACTTCATATAAACCTGTAGCGTGTACTTGCTTAGCTTTTTCTCGCTCAGCATAATGCTTCTGAAATTCATCGATGTTGTGTGTATCAGTAGTTCACTCTTTTTAACCCTTCATGGGATCTCACTGAATGAATATAGCACATTTTATTTATCCATTCATCTGTTAATTTGGATTAGTTTCCAGTTTGGGCTATTATGGATAGGGCTCCTAAGAATATTCTCATACAAGTCTTCTGATGTAAATAAGCACTTATTTCTGTTGCATGTTGCCCAGGAGTGGATCTGCTGGGTTGTGAGGTAGGCATACGTTTTGCTTCAGTATCTATGACAAGTTATTGTCCCAGGTGGTTGTACTAGTTTACGCTTTCCCCTGCCAGGCTCAAGCGTTCCAGTTGCTCGTATCCTCACCAATGCTGTTATTTGTCCATTTTGTATGAACCACTCTGATGGATGTGTAGACATGTTGCATTGTGGTTTTCATTTGTATTGCCTGTTCACTAATGACATTGAGCCTACTGTTCTTTTTTTTTTGAGTGGAATGGGGAAAAGATCTCACATCACTAATTTATTCAAAAATTACACTTTAGCTCAGCCTTATAATACTAAGGTCATGGGTGCAGATTCCCATACTGGCCAGCAGCCGAAAAAGGCAAAAATTACATTTTGAGTAAGGGAAGGGGGCAGGGCTCCTGAGAAGTGGGAGCAAGTGAGAAGTGAGGCTTCCTCCCTCCTGCCTTTGTGGA
>NW_007760801.1:0-470 GCF_000696425.1 Galeopterus variegatus | reverse complement strand
CCATAAACACACACCAGCCCACTTCGAGCAGATCCTATTTCCCTCTAAGAACGAGGTCATAATGAAGGGTTGCATTCCTGCCTAACAAGTTGGTGTCAAACAAAATCATGGGTAAGACCAATGCTAAGTTGTAAAGTGCAACTCTATAATCACCGAAAACAGCAAAATTATGTTCCAGGACATAAAGTTAGAGAATGTCAGGGCTCAAAGGAAGATCAGATATTAAATCCAGCTGTTTCCAAACCTAGGGCTCTGTGCATGTTCTACAGGATGGCCCTGCCTTTTTGCATATGTTTTCTAGACCCTCAAAAATTGTAAATTTACCTGACTAAGAGAAAAATAATTTTTCTTTTCCTTTTGGCTGAAATTATGTCTGTTTAGGTGGTTAGTTATGTTTTTTCTCAATCTGATCAGCATTTTTCTATTTTAATTAAAAAATATGAGTAAGTCGGGCCGGCCCATGGCTCACT
>NW_007760800.1:6081-6458 GCF_000696425.1 Galeopterus variegatus | reverse complement strand
TAAGGGGACGTTATCAAGCAGGTACTGGGGTGAGCAATTATAGCCCTCTCTCCTGCTAGGGAGACTCTGGGAGACAGGGCAGAACAGGCTTTTCAGTTACCCAACCGAGGCACAAGGGAACTGAGTCATTTATCCACCACCAAACCCCTCTCCTCCTGAGGGCTACCTCTGGGGGCTGCTGATTTCTTGGCACTTCAGACTATCCTGTATTCTGGTAGAATGGGATTTGTGGACCAGAAAAAGCCCAAGGTTGCAGGGGCTGCAAGCTGGAAATCGGGTGGGCACACACAGCAGCAGGTACTAAAGGGTCTTGGGGGTATGATCTGTTCAGTGCCAGACACTCGCCAATATCTTTACACACCTTCTTTCACGTATTC
>NW_007760800.1:0-452 GCF_000696425.1 Galeopterus variegatus | reverse complement strand
TATTCACAGGCTGCTTCTTCTATTTGGGGCAAGCTCAATGAGTTTATAGGGTGCAAATTTCTTCACAGGCATTAAATACTGCTTTTAGTGTTTCAATGTTATAACAGACTGGATATAAAGCAAGTTCTAAGGCAAGTGCATTTTCTTGCGGATAGCTTTTGTTGGAAAAGTTGTAAAGATCATGGATTTCTCCACTAGTAAGAAAGAACAATCAGAGGGAATAGAAGTGATATTGCACTTTTTAAGTGCAATATCAGGGCTTACGGTTTCTGAAATCCACAAAAACATTTCCAAGGGAAAATTAAAGCTATAGCGTTCGGAAAGTATAACCAGAAATGGCTGTTTGAGTTGCATAAAGCACACATCAAAGAGGGAAGTATTTACATGAAAGAAAAAAAGAGAAGTAAGCTTTGACATTTAAGATTTAAAAGATTGTGTCAAGGGGTCCTCAG
>NW_007760799.1:5951-6458 GCF_000696425.1 Galeopterus variegatus | reverse complement strand
CGATCCCGTTACCGGTCACGAAAAAAGACAAAAAGGAATAAATAAATAAATAAATAAATAATCCCTATATAAAGATAACCGGTAAGGGGATCTTAACCCTTTACTTGGTGTTGTCAGCACCACACTCTCCCAAGTGAGCTAATCGGCCATCCCTATATAGGGATCTGAACCCATGGCCTTGTTGTTATCAGCACTGCACTTTCCCACAGGCCAGCCTGAAAAACTGAGTTTTTAATTTTACTTAATTTAAACAGCAACATATGGCTTGTGGCTACTATAATGAACAGTGCAGTTACAGAATAATAGAAAATTTTAAAACTTATCAACCTTTTACAATTTATGGACCTCATTTAGATCTTAATCCAAATAAACATGACAAATTTACAACATTTATGAGACAATTGGAATTGAATCTAACTTGATACCGGGTTTGTTTGTTTGGGGGTTTTTTTGGTGTGATAATGGTTGAAGTACTGAAATATTCATAGATGAAATTAAATGATATCT
>NW_007760799.1:0-1257 GCF_000696425.1 Galeopterus variegatus | reverse complement strand
GGTGGCAGGGGAGAAGAGGGCCTTGGTGGCCCCAAGCCAGCAAGACCACTAATAGGGTTCTTGTGAACCCACCTAGAAACGAGGAGCCACAACAACTGAAAAAAGGAGCAACTCAGAGGCAGGTGAGTCATTGCAATGGACCGGCACACGGCTGGTCCTATGGGAAGTGTTTGGAGTGCGGGCAGTGAGGGAGATGGGCCCACTGGGGGAACACTGGGGCACAGCAAGGACAGTTGATCCGCCCCCCCAATCAGCATAGGACCACTCAGTGAAGACTGGTCAGGAATTCAGAACTGCAAGGGGTCCAGTTTGCTGAAAGACTCAGGCCCAGACCAGAGTTTCCACATAACCCAGGTGTACCAGATCTCACGAGAGCCAGAAGTACCTATAAAGTCAACCATTAAAACCTGAGCGGCACAAAAAGCCTTTCCCGGGGAATCAGCAGCAAAGCATCAATTTAGCTCAACCACAGAGCTCAAGTGCTGGTCCTCACAGGAAGTTCCCCCAATTTAGAAGAAAGCAAAGGACAACAAATTAGTTCCAGTGTGGAGTTTAAGTGGTGGGAACAGCAAATAACCCAACACAAACTGAGAGAAAAACAAAAATACCCACAACTAGAGACAAAGTTTGATATTAACTAGTAAAGGTCTCACACCACCAAAGAACACTTATAACACCAAGAAGAACCAGAAGTCCCCTGGGCTAACAAGCCAGAGAGAGGGGAGGACTGGGGGCCTCAGCATGCCCCCCCCACACCTGCAACCAGATTCAAGGGTGAGGGTCTCGGGGCTTGGCCACACCCCCAACATGTGCAAGCAGTCCAGCGAGGACCACCAAACCACCATAGGAAGTGCCCTGGGCTCTCCCGAGCAGGGGTGGTGGGAGGCTGAGGGCGTCAGCCACATCCCATCAACACTCGCAACCAGCCCAGCAAAGACTACCAAGCTGCCACAAGAAGTGTGCTGGGCTCCCAAGCTGGGGTCGTGGGGAGCTAGGGCTTTAGCCACACCCTCCTGACATCTGCACCCAACCCAGCAATGACCAAGCCACCACTGGAAGCCCCCTGGTCTCCCCTGTGGGAATGAGGGGGGAGCCATAGGCCTCAACCCCGCCCCTCTTCCCTCCTCCTTCCATCCTATTCCCTTCCTGTTCTCTCTCCCTCTCCCTCCCAACTGCTTCACAACACCACCATAGAATGAAAAAAATAATAATAATAAATTAAAAAGTAATAATAAAATAAAATAAAATGGGATGATA
>NW_007760798.1:6090-6459 GCF_000696425.1 Galeopterus variegatus | reverse complement strand
ATAAGTCAGCCGTAGAAACTCTTTATTTCAGGGTTCTTAATCTTGGGAGTGTCATAGACTATTTTGAAAATTTGATGAAGTTTGAGGGTTCTTTCTCCAGAAAAAAAATGCAAATATACAACTATAAGTACAATTTTGTGTATGATTATGGGAGTCCAAGTTCTGCTAAAGCACACCCAACAGACTCTTTGCTAAGACCTGCTGATATGATTATTTCCTAACCATTTCTCTTAGTGCACTATTTTAAATACTATCACTTCATATCCTCAGGGTTGTGGGTGGAAAATGTGTTAACACTGTGAATACATTTTTTTTTTATTGCCTAAAATTGGTCTAGACTTGCTTAAGGGAATAGGTATGTGGGATTTT
>NW_007760798.1:0-559 GCF_000696425.1 Galeopterus variegatus | reverse complement strand
ACTGTGTTGGGCTCCACTTATTCACCACTTGTTTTCTCTCAGCTTTGCCCATCTCTTAGTCAACTCATTCCTGCAGTGACCTTGGCCTCTTCTTCTTCTTAGTGGGCTCCTACCAGGTGTGCACAGTGCATCCCGACAGTGCTCAGCATCAGGCCTGTGCCGCACACCTCCTGCTTCTTAGGGAGCCCTTGGCAGGTGTCCCACAGGAACCCATGTGCACATACAACCTGGAAATGCCCTGTGGGTGAACCATTAACCAGTGGGGTGCAGGAATCAAGGTATAAATGCTGCCCTCTTCCTTCTCTGCACAGTTGCTTTTGAGAAACATTGCATATGGTCCCTTAGTTTGTTCCCCAGGATCCAGCAACCAGGTACCCAGAGAAGGAGGCAGCTTGATAACCTATCTTTGCATCTGTTCTCCCTCCTTCCCTGTTTTTCTTCCTAGTCTCTCGCTGTTGCTCCCTAGACCACAACCTCCAATAAATAGGGCGATCCCACGTCCTGGTTTGCCCATTGCAGTGACTATTTAAGCTGTTGTCATGACATAATTATTAATAGC
>NW_007760797.1:5964-6459 GCF_000696425.1 Galeopterus variegatus | reverse complement strand
TAATGAGGAAACTGATGCACAGAGAGTTTAAGTAACCTGCTTAAGGTCACACAAAGTCAGGAGCCACAGGCCATGCCCTAAGTCATTATGCAACGCTGCTGCTTTTGTCTTTTTAAGATGGGGCCCCGATGTGAGGTCAGTAATTCCGTAACTTATTCACTTGTTTACAAACATTCAGTGTGCATCTCCTGCATGTATGCCAGGCACTGGCTAGGCGCTACGGCATAGAAGGATGAACCAAACACTCCAAAACTGCAGCCCTGGCAGAGGAAACAGGCAGTAGTGTTGGGGGTGAGGGAGGGGGTGGGAAGTTTCTGAAGGGGGGAAATCCTGGAAAGCAGGGGAGCCACTAGGGGAGAGGCCCGACATCTGCATAGAAACTCCCCTCAAATCTTTGGCCCACTTCTGAATGAACACACATGGGGAAACGATCTAAATGACCCAAAGGAAAACAGCAGTGAGCAGAGATTTGAGCAGTTGGTTGCCTGCTCCTGG
>NW_007760797.1:0-693 GCF_000696425.1 Galeopterus variegatus | reverse complement strand
AGAAAGTCACCTGATTTGAATGTCACAGACTCCATCTGAAAACAGTGGGAAGGTCATATGTATAATTTTATTGCTCCTGAGTTAACCAGGGAAAAGAGGGTTGAGTAGTGTGGTGGGGATTTGCTTGGAGGGAAAACTGTTCCATAGACCTGTACTGCTAGGCTCCTGGGAAAACTCCCCCCCCCTTTTTTCCCATAAATCTGCACATAATAATCGTACATATTTATGGGGTACAATGTGGTATTTGAGTACCTTTATACAATGTGTAATGATCAAATCAGGTTAATTAGCATATTCATCATCTCAAACATTTGTCATTTCTTTGTGTTGGGAACATTCAAAATCCGCCCTTCTAGCTGTTTGAAATAATACAATAAATTGTTGTTAACTGCAATCACCCTACAGAACACCAGAACTTATTCCTCCTATCTAGCAATAGTTTTGTATCCGTTGACCAACCTCTCCCTATCTCCCTACCCCCTTCCCTTTCCAGCCTCTAATAACCACTATTCTACTCTCTCCTTCTACGAGATCAGCTTTTTAAGCTTCCACATATGAGTGAGAACATGCAGTATTTATCTTTATGTGCCTGGCTTGTTTCACTTAACGTAATACTATGTAGCCATAAAAAAAAGAATAAAATTATGTCATTTGAGGCAACGTGGATGAGCCTGGAGGTCATTGTGGAAACTT
>NW_007760796.1:5865-6459 GCF_000696425.1 Galeopterus variegatus | reverse complement strand
GGACCCAGGTCTGAGATCTTCGCGCATGCTCTTTCTGAGAATCCTTAAGGTAGAAAGGAGGGTGCTGGGGCACAGGCAGTCAGGACAGTCACTGAGCGAGTGGAAAGGCCCCATAGACAAAAGGCTGGCAACCCAGAAGGTTCTGGAATGGACAAGTCCCTGGCATTTAAGAAATGGTCAGAGTGGGCTGGCCAAGGAAGTTTGGACTGAGGGACATGATAGGGCCATGGTGATCCCACCAACCAGTTCCCTCACCCTGATTTGCTTCTTCAGATTCGAGATGACCGTCTTTTTTCTTCTTCCGAAAAGGACAGCAAGGATAGGTGAGTAGTGGAGAGGCCCAGAGACAGGGATGGTTCTGGACCAGGCTCTCCTGGCCCAGTTGCTCCCCTCTTTTACCTCAGGGAACACCCCATGTAAGGCTTGCGTAGTTCCTACCAGAGCGTCGCACACTATCGCCTCATTTCCAGCATCTCCAAAAGCTCCCAGGACCTGTCCTATTATCCTACATCTTCATCCTCCTCTACTTTATCTTCATCTTCAAGTCCGTGCCCTTCATGTCTCACCCGATACACCATCCAGCCAGGAAAGCAG
>NW_007760796.1:0-223 GCF_000696425.1 Galeopterus variegatus | reverse complement strand
TTCTTGAAGCAAATTAAAGTGCTAAAAATTATCGAGACAACTGAACGAGATAAATAAATACCAGTGCTGAGCCATGGGTTTGTCAATATATCAGTTTCACAGAGACACCAAAATGTCATTTAATTGGGTTTGGTCCACTTTAATGACACCTGCTCTTAGCAATGATTTAGGAATTTTACTAATGTATATGTATAATGAATTATTTGTGGTTTATGTATTTTAC
>NW_007760795.1:6253-6459 GCF_000696425.1 Galeopterus variegatus | reverse complement strand
TCTGGGGCTGCCTGTCTGTAGAAAGTGACTTTCCCTGGATCTACATGATCAGGCAATTTATTGTCCAAATGAGAGCTTCTGTCTAAATGAGATACCAGGACAACAGGTGCAAGCCAGGTCTACGTCAGGGACATATGGTCACTCAATTTTGGCACCTCCAGCTACTGGAATGTGTATTCTGCAATCTACTGTCACGTGACAGCTGG
>NW_007760795.1:0-1345 GCF_000696425.1 Galeopterus variegatus | reverse complement strand
CCTGTTGGTTGTTTCTCTGGAGGACCCTGGTACAGGTGGGGTTCAGGAAGTGAGGAGGTGAGCACAGCCAGCCTCACGGGCCGAGCAGCCCAGTGGATGAGAGAGTGGGGATTTTGGTGGCTGCAGTGAATGGGGAATGCTGGGGAGAGGGGACAATGTCTCCTGAAGGCTTCTGGGGTGCTTTCAGTAAGCAGGCTGGGTGAAATCCCAGGGGTGTCTCCTTAAGCAAATCTA
The DNA here is from genome assembly GCF_000696425.1 of Galeopterus variegatus. Lineage (NCBI taxonomy): Eukaryota > Metazoa > Chordata > Mammalia > Dermoptera > Cynocephalidae > Galeopterus > Galeopterus variegatus. Next base: position 1,111 of record NW_007760795.1, on the reverse strand, counting down.
CAGTAGAGGCCTTCCCCATTCCTTGCTGCTTTTAGAGGCAGACTTTTGGGGCCCCAGCACTTACCGGGGTCACACTGGTTAAATGAATGGGTGAATGAATGGCTGCACTGCCAGAGTTGGAAGGACACTTCCAGACCTCCTAGTTCAGCTCCCTCTTGTTTCAGAGGAGGAAACTGAGGCATATCGGCTAAGAGAGAAAGTCAAAGATGAATCCCAAGACGGTCCTCGCCCACGGGTACGTGCGCTACTTCACATGTGTCCAACAGCTCTCGAGTTTTGCCTTTATTTTGCTTTAAAGGCTTTTATTTGTGCTATGTTTAGGGTAGCTTAAACTCTCCCTGAGCCCCCCAAAAGTGGAAAAATTGGTGAAGAAAATGAGAAATGATCCTTCTAAAGAAGGACTTCCTCTCACCCATCCCCACCCACTGGCAACTCCTTCCTTCCTTTGTGAGGGTAAAGAAGCAGTCACAGCTTTACGTGAGTGTGTTTACACTCAGACTGCTTAAGCCTATCTGCTTGTTTCCACTGAACACTTTCCTGAGAATTGCTCGGGAACCTTGGGTTGGGATGAGATGCATAATTTTTCTCATCCACGTTAATGAAAATATTTTTATTTAACAGCTTTTCACCTAGCAACAGAGTTTTCAGGAAGAAATTCAAGTCATTAAGTGAGGAACAGGTGGACACCCCTGCCCACTTGTCTAGCCACACTTGTGGACATGATATGCCCAGGGTCCCTGGCCACGCACATTCACAGACAAGATGTGCCTCCTCAGTCACTAAATCCAGATGCATGTGACCCAAGTGAAATGTCAGCCTTTAATTGATGGCAAAGCAGCACGCTGAGGGATGTTTCCCAGACACACAGGGCAGGTCCTCCCCATGCTGGGGTGTGGGCATGTGTGTGTGGGGGAGGGGAGAAGTGACCCATGAACTGGCTGTGACAAAGGCAGGGGACGGGGAGCTGGCGGAGCCTCGGGAGACCAGGCGCCAGAGCAGAGCCCATCTCCCAGGAACAGCAGGTGCCCCGGGCTTAGATGGTGGCTGGGGGCTGCTGCACCCACCATGGTGGGTTCTCAGGAGAGGCTGCTGTAGCCATGGGCACGTCCTC
>NW_007760794.1:5592-6459 GCF_000696425.1 Galeopterus variegatus | reverse complement strand
TTTGAAGCGTGGGGTGCTAACTTGTATGGCACAAAGTCAGAACCGAAAAGGTTTATATGTCCATACCCATGTAGCCCTTTTCTGGCTTTAGGACGGACTTTTATTCTTTGGCACAACTGCAGTCTGTATTTTATAGGTTTATTTATAAAGAATACTCTAAACAGACCATATCCATCCTGCTAAAAATATTCCTAGATCTGTAATCAGTATATAGCAACCCCTGTAAGACCCTCATTTATCTTCTAGTCAGTAAATTTCAGCAGCTACTGTTTGCCAAAGTTCTGCTCTGGCCATGCTCACTGAGGAGGGAGGAACAGATTACAGACCCTTGTTTACCCTTTCTTTTGCAGGTAACTTCTATCTGATGCTTGTGTATCGCACAACTGAGGGCTTTCTTTCTCCTTTTTAGTAGAGCATTATAGCATGTTTTAGAACCTGATCTGGCAGATTCTGGGAATCACCATGTATGGAAATGTCTTGGGAATGTGGTTTGCTGAAAAGGTGGGATATGTTTAAATGCTGAAAGGAGATGATGAATGACTCTTAAATCAAAGGGATCAGGGGGTGGGTCTCTGAGATTGCCTTAGAGGCTGGACACTGTGCTCCTTTTTTTCTTCCCCACAGCCAACTGATTTTTAATAAAAGCTCCAAAAGTATTTATTGGCAAAAGAACAGTCTGTTCAATAAAAGGTGCTTAGAAAACTTTTTTTAAAGGTCTCTGTGCATTCCCTGCCATTTTATTTTATTTATTTTTTTGTTAAAAGGGAAATTTATTTAATGTAAATGTGTACATTAATAAAAAACAAAAGATCTCCAATCAACAATCACCTTTGCACCCGAAGAAACTAGAAAATGAAGAGCAAACTA
>NW_007760794.1:0-483 GCF_000696425.1 Galeopterus variegatus | reverse complement strand
TCTCTCTCTCTCTCTCTCTCTCTCTCTCTCTCTCTCTCTCTCTCTCTCTCCCCCTCCCTCCTTCCCTCCCTCCCTCCCTCCCTTTCTCTTTCTGGTACTAGCCAGTATGGGGATCTGTGCTGGTTTCTTTCTCTCCTGGCACAGGCTCTCTACTTGGGCCAAATCCAATCCTCACCTTACAATCAGGGTTGGCAAATTCTCCCTGGGAAAATATAAAGCTTTTGTTCATCAGCTCAGTTCAGAATGGTCCTTTTCTGTATGTAATTCTCATCCACATCAACCTTTTCACTTCCAAAGCTCTGCAGTGTTGTTAAAAATATGATTGCTAAAAAGTTTTCTGACTTTTTTCAAATAATTGTAGTGGGAATATTGGCCTCCTGTGATCCAGCACTTCCTGTCTAGAAGCAGAAGTCACAAAAGACTGCCTTGAATGGGACAATAAAGTGAGTTAGTGAAATGGCAACAATGTTTATTTTCTGGAAA
>NW_007760793.1:5751-6459 GCF_000696425.1 Galeopterus variegatus | reverse complement strand
TGTGAAGCGGCATTTATTGAGGACTTACTCTGTGCCCACCGCTTCATATGATTATTGCAATAAATCGACAAAACAATCTGTGAGGTGCAATCACATGTACTGTCATTCCCCATGGTCATACGGGAACCCAGAGGTGGAACCAGAATTTAAAGGGATGTAGTTTAACTTCAAAGTTGGAACTCTGAAGTTCCTTTTTTCTCAAAATAAAAATGCTTTAAAAAGATTATATAAATAAGGTATGCTGATGACAAAAAAATAATTAACGTAGAAAAACAAATATCTAATTTTTGGATAGGTAATGCCTTCACATATTTCAAAAAGCAAAAATTATTTTTTTTAAAAAGGTAACCACTGTTTCTAATCTACTGTGACTCTTCTGGAAGGTTTTTATGCAATAAACGGGATTTATTTCTCCCTTTTTTCACTGATGGCAGCATATATACACTATCCCACATCTTGCTTTTTTTTTTTTTTAACACCTAACTATATCTTAGAAATCTTTATAAATCATAGCCTGAAGGGGTTTTAATTTTTTTTAGTAGCTGCATTGTACTCTTTTATTAATTTCTAAAATTAAAATCCATAACTTATTTAATCATTTCTTGATTGATGAGGACTTCAGTTGTTTTCAATTTTTTGCTCTTACAGACAGTGCTGAAATAACCCCTCACATGTACCATGTGTCTTTACCTCCAAATGTTAGTGTAA
>NW_007760793.1:0-508 GCF_000696425.1 Galeopterus variegatus | reverse complement strand
CATGGTGACTTGATATTTTGAACTTTGGTTCTGAGACAAGATGACATTATTCATATGAATGAAAGTTGTTTTGCAGCCAGCCTGAAGCAGCAGACTTGCATGTATACTCAGACCCTGGAAGTATCACCTTAATAACTTTGCATTATTTACATGAACGTCACGTTGTTTTCCAGCTAGCCTGGAGCAGCAGACGTGCATGTCTCCCCAGACCCTGGAAGGAAGACATTGATAAAGCTATGCTGATTCCACTCCTCCAGGAGGACCTTGAGATAACAGCAAGGACAAGAGCAGAAACCAGATGGAGTCTTGCCGAGACCTTGCACCTGAGACCTTGCAGGAAGCCCTCACTGCTCATGGGGCCCTTGCCCCCCTGCTTTTCATTCCCCACGTTCCATTCCCTCAGCCCCTCTTAAAAAAACCCCTCGGTTGGGCTGGCCTGTGGCTCATTTGGGAGAGTGCGGTGCTGATAACACCAAGGCCCCGGGTTCGGATCCCACATAGGGATGGC
>NW_007760792.1:5958-6459 GCF_000696425.1 Galeopterus variegatus | reverse complement strand
GTATCAAACATGAATATTTCAGCAAAGTTGCTTTTATTCCTTCTCTTAGAATAGTTAGCACCCAAATGCAAACCACATTAAAAGAATACGTGTAACACATGGGCTTAGATGGATGAGGTCACACATGTCTTTTTCTAGAAGTCAGTTTTGGCTGGACACATACTATACTTCTGAAATAATGGAGATTTAAGGAATGTTCCTCCAGGGAGTTTGGCAGCATTTAACATACTCTCTCTCAGAGATGGCCTGTTCCCATGTGTTCTCTCTCCCGAATTACTTTACTAACTAGGTCACAGGACTGAGAAAGGCCCCATTCTCCCTGCCGTGGAGAAGAGCTCACCTGACCTCTAGCACTGATCTTTTGGCTGGAGCCTCTTAGGCCTAACTCCCTAGCAGTCAAAGCAGGTTGTATGTCATGACCTGTGGGCAGAAGCTGGCTTTGGAATAGCGCAGATTTAAGGGACTGAGTGTTGACAGCCCCTTCCTTACCTTTAATGGGGC
>NW_007760792.1:0-255 GCF_000696425.1 Galeopterus variegatus | reverse complement strand
GGGTCAGAAGAGCTGGCTTCCAGCACACTTGGAACATTAGCTGTATGAATTTTGTTGAGTCCCTTAAAAAAAAAAAGACTGAAGCTCTCTGTTACAGTCAATAAGATCCTATGGCATAAATGAAGCAGATTCATGCAAGTTCTTAGGTCGGTATACCAAAATTCAGGCAAGAATTCTAGTAAGCACAGAAACTGTGACCTCTGGGCAGAGGTTTAATATGAGAAAGAACAGTCCCCTGAGCGGCATCTTCCAGTC
>NW_007760791.1:6069-6459 GCF_000696425.1 Galeopterus variegatus | reverse complement strand
CCTTGGACACTCCAGGGACTTCAGTATCTTCACCTGCAGGGTTCAGTGAGGCTCGGGTTACAGAATGATTTCCCAGCCCCGCCTCACTCCCCAAGGGCACAGGGCATCCAAGTTCCCCTTTCGTGGATGGCTCAGCTGTCACTCATTCATTGGCTTCCTGTTAGTGCCTCCTCGGCCCCACCCCACATTTGGGACATTTCCTTCCCTGAAAGAGGGACCCGGACCCAGGCTCTGGCCCTGGCAGGTGCAGACATGCTGCCCCTGCTGCTGCTGCCCCTGCTGTGGGGGGGTGAGTGGGCTGTGGAAAGAGGGGTGGGCACAGGTGGGGGAAGACTGGGGCTGCATCTGAATCTCTGTCTCCCCAGGGTCCCTGCAGGAGAACCTAGGGTA
>NW_007760791.1:0-465 GCF_000696425.1 Galeopterus variegatus | reverse complement strand
TATGCCATAGAGATCCTGTTTTCCTATAATCTCTCCAACATTTGGTTTTCTCAGTTTTCTCCATTTTTTTGTCAGCTCTCTTTCTGTCTCACTGTAGTATTGATTTGCGTTTCTTTGGTTATCAATGAGGATGAAAAGGCTCTCTATGTTTTCATTAGCATATGGACACCTCCTCCATAAAATGAGTGGTCACCTCTGGAGTCTATTTTTCTGTTAGATGTTTAACCTTTTCTTACTGAATTTGTTAGAGAACTTTATAATTTTCATACTAATTTTTTTCCAGTATATGTATTGTGAATATCTTCTCACAGTTTCCACTTTTCTTTTTGGCCGCTGGCCAGTATGGAGATCCAAACCCTTTACCTTGGGGTTGTCAGCACCATGCTCTATCCAATTAGCTAGCCGGCCAGCCTAGTCTTCACTTTTCTTAAGGTGACCTTTGATGAACCTAAGTTCTTAACTGTA
>NW_007760790.1:6211-6459 GCF_000696425.1 Galeopterus variegatus | reverse complement strand
CGATTGTCCAGCTGACCAAAATCGGGAAGATGAATGATGGGGCAGTGAAGGGGGACAGCTTGGACAAAGGCTCTGAGGCAGGAAGGAACCCGGGCCAGGGCTGGAGCACAGCGAGGGCAGAGGGGGAGAGGGAGGAGGCAGGTGCTGATCACACAGGGCCCTGTATACGGGGGCTTTACTCCCAGAACAGGGAGACCGTTAGGAGGGTTGTGCCGGCCAAGGAGGGATCGAACTTGGAGAGTGCATTC
>NW_007760790.1:0-521 GCF_000696425.1 Galeopterus variegatus | reverse complement strand
GGGTGGGGGTGGGGGACAGAGGCGTGAAGCAGCCTCTCTGGGGACCCTCTCCCGGCTGGTGACCAATGCTCCATGCACACAGACTGAGATGTCCCAGATCATGCAGGACACACACAAATTCACCCGCCCCGGGGCAGCACCTCAGGGGTGTACGCAGAAGGAAGTTAGGCGGACTGGCAGGAGGGCCCCATCCCAGGCACAGGCTTTTTCTGGGCTCAGCCCACAAGCAGGCCACGGGGAATGAGCCCTCTGTCCAGCATCTCCACGGGGTCCACACTGCCTGCCCTGCACGCCCATTAGTCCACTTAGCGGTCCTCTCAGTTATCAGCTAGACTGTCGTGGTGTCACAGTGCTTGTGTCCAAGTCACCCTCATTTTACTTCATAATGGCCCCAAAGCACACAAGGAGTGATGCTCGTGTATTACTGTCATCCTTCCACTTTATTATTAGTTATTGTTGCTATTCTCTTACTGTGCCTAATTCATAAATTAATCTTTATCACAGTTATGTATGGACGGGAA
>NW_007760789.1:5828-6459 GCF_000696425.1 Galeopterus variegatus | reverse complement strand
CATGCATTCTGATCCACTCCATCCTGTGCAGAAGGGCTCCTGGGAAAGCTATGCCAGTGACTGATCTGTAAGTCTGTTTACTCCAGATGGTAAATGTTAGGAAGCTGTTTTGGCTGCAGATCAAGGCCACAATTGTCAATCACCTCTACTGGTAATAAAAGTGATATTTTTATCTCCATTTGTCTGATTCTGTATTTCACTCTTTTTCTTTCAGAAACAACTAAAGAGAGATATTTAATTGGCTCCTGTAGTGGATTGAATTATGTCACCAAAACTCACTGAAGCTTGAATTGTGTCCCCCAAGTTTAATGTATTAGAAACTTGGCCCCCACTGTGACCACTGAGGGTAGGAAATCCTATTACGGTAATTGAAAGGTGGGGCCTTGAAGGGGTGATTAGGTTGTAGAACCATGCTACAGTAAGGAGAGTGAATGAGGAGATTGGTCTCTCTGCTCTCTCTGCTTCCACTGTCTTGCAATGTGAGAGGTCACTGTCATTACTACCAAGACCTCACCAGCTGCGTTCCCTGGACTTTGGACTTCCTAGCCTCAGAAACTGTAAGCAATTTCATTTTCTCCTTTTTGTCTTTTTTCGTGTCCAGCAACGGATCGCAACCCTCAGTGTTGCGCCC
>NW_007760789.1:0-883 GCF_000696425.1 Galeopterus variegatus | reverse complement strand
CTGAGATTGTAGACAGTTTTTTCTTTAAATGCCTTAGCCAAAAGAAACAGGTTTCACATGTGTAAGTGCAAGAGAGGCTTGGTTCAGAGCCAACTTGTCATGAAGCCCAGTTTCCAACATTTACTATGAGGCAAAGTTGCAAGGATTTTTTTTCTTGCGTGAGGTTCCAGGGGAAGGGATGTAGGCAGGACCCCTGAATTATATGAAACTGAAAACGAGAAAATGAGAAAATGGATAACTAGGCAAGGTCCTTGAGTAACACCAAAATAACTTTAAGCTAACTAAGATCTAGGCAAGTTCCAAAGACTTCAGTGACTAAAAAACCAATTTCCCCTAGAGTTGTAAATATCCTTGGAACTAAAATAAAAGCTTCCTTCCTCATCAGTTCTCTGGAAAATGCTTCAATTTGTGAGGAGCATAAAAGAAAAGAAAAACTTTCAACTCTCCAACATATACCATTTATCTAGTAGGTTCTTTCATTCTCTCTTTCTCCGAGACAATCCTCCTAACACCATGGTATGCTGGTCTAACACCATGATTTCTGGAACAAGAGCCCTAAAATATCAGCTATTGACCACTATATTCAAAGAAAACCATGAGACGCTCAAATGAAAATGTTTAATTGCATTAATGCCATCTAATTTGTTAGTATTTTTTCAAAGGCATTAGCTCTGACACTTTTGGAAGACGTCAGTCAATGCCACAAAAGGGTTGGAAGAAAACAGACATTTGTATGATATCCAAGGTCAGTGTTTGAAGGAAGGACAGTTGCTTCTAGAACACTGATACAGTATTTCCATGTCTAAATTCAAAACAGCTGGGGCCGGCCCGGTGGCGCACTGGATAGTGCGCTACTTGGGAAGCGTGGCGGCGCCCCCGCCCC
>NW_007760788.1:5953-6459 GCF_000696425.1 Galeopterus variegatus | reverse complement strand
TCTCCCGAGAGCCTGGATCTTATATGTCATTTCTCATTTTGATTGTGAGTATAATATATGACGTTACTTATATATCTTGGACCTAACAAATAGATATAAACTATAAGCAATGTGTGAAGGGTTTCTTTTTTAAGTAAATAGGATTTAACTAAAAATATCTACTGGGAACCATTCATTTTATACCCCCCAAAAAAGCTGGCTGGTGCTCAATATTAGTCTTCCCACAGGATTGGTGAGACATATACATTCTATATGATTTTTATTTTCCTTCCTTAAAAGGAGGCACAGAGACCAGACAATGTATACTCCAGCTAATTATTTTACTTCTGTTTCCCAAAAATATAGGGGATACTGACCAACACGGAAGGGGACTCTCTGTTTGAGTTCTGGCCAACCCTCAATACAGCACTGACACTGTGAACATGACCTTGACCAATGGAGGTACTGATCACAATGATGGCAACATCATGGCCTGATCAATTTCCTTTGCAGAAATTTGAGAGAAG
>NW_007760788.1:3377-4085 GCF_000696425.1 Galeopterus variegatus | reverse complement strand
GAAATCTCTCCCCACATCCATTTGTTTCAATGTAGCAAAAGTTCCATGTCACCAATTAAGGAAAAAAAAGGGGCACAAAGATAATATAGAAACACATTATGAAGAGGTGGTACTTTCCTTTGTGGACACAGGAATGAGAACACAAGGAGAGAGCCAACAGTGCATAAGCAACAGATTAGACTGAAGCCTTTGATATTTAATTTTAAATGAAATATTAATTTAATATTTAATTATGCTTTGGTTTCAAGAAAGACTGCAGCAGCAAGACAGATTGTTTGAAGAAGGGAGTAATATACATGGTTAAGGAGACAACTGTAAAAATTAAAGATAAATTTCAAGGGTAAATCTAAATGCCACAATGGAGCACTTATGAAGACACTCTTGCTCTCTGTAATGTGTGTATAGAATATTATAGCCGAGAGCATCAGTCCATTAAGGGGCTGGGATGTCTCCAGTGAAAAAGCAGCCCCCCACCCCCACTCAGGGGCCAACAATGGAGACATCATTCCTCAGACTCAGCTGAACGATGTATCCAAATTTCACAAGTGGCTGGGGTGGAGGGAACTTCCATAAAAGTGCAGGATGCCAGGAGGGCCACAGATTCAACCTGTCTCCAGTTTGAACAGGCAACAATTGTACTCAGGTCAGTTTTTGATGTCTGAATTGGGTATTTTTAACTAAAAATCAGATTCTTCAATGGGACTTTTT
>NW_007760788.1:0-228 GCF_000696425.1 Galeopterus variegatus | reverse complement strand
CCTTCCTGCCTCTGCTTTTGAGTCTTCTAGAAAGTTCCACGTTTGAGTAAACACTTCTATTGTGTTCATGGCCAAATGACCCAGTCTTGTAAGAATCCTCCCACACATGGAGTGCTTTATATGCCAGAAAGTCCCTGCAACAGCCTCATGAGCAGAACTTAGGTTTCCCGGGCTGGCCCGTGGCTCACTCGGGAGAGTGCGGTGCTGATAACACCAAGGCCACGGGTT
>NW_007760787.1:5968-6459 GCF_000696425.1 Galeopterus variegatus | reverse complement strand
CTTAGCACTAAATCTTGGAAAGCCTTGAATTCCAGCTGAAGACAGTAGGGAAGACATTATTGATCCTTATTAAAGAGGCTGTATAATCAGCATTTTTTAAAAAGAGCTATCAGATAATACAATATATTTTAGACTGGAAAGAAGAGACTGCATTTAGTGGAATGTTTACAGGTATTAGTTCAGGCAAAAAGAAATAGTGATTGAAGTTTTCATAACTCGATCAGAATGCATGTAAACTATTTTAGAAATGTGACTTTTCCATATATACTCTAATTTAGGATTGAAATAACTTCTTGAGGAATGAAGCTTGTGCAATATGATTTTTAACCAGTTTTAACTCTTTAAGAATAAATACAATTCTTTTTTTCTAATAGATTTTAGAGTACACTGTTATTGACTGTGGCACGGCATGCAAACTAGATACCAAAAAGCTTTTCTCTTGAACCTAATGGATTATGGTAATTTGGTCAATTTTTACTTTAAAATCAGCT
>NW_007760787.1:0-615 GCF_000696425.1 Galeopterus variegatus | reverse complement strand
CCTACAAGTTGGCATTACATTGTCTAAACCACAGGCCAGGCTTGTGACTCTTTTCTTGTGGCCTATTAGGTAGCTCCATGACTGGAGTGTGATGCTTTTGTCCAGCGAAGAACTCTACACTTGCAAACAGAGGAAGGCACTGATTTAGGCAAACTGAAAAGCATGTTTAGGAGCATGGGTTTGCAGGGTTTGTGGTGTGGATTTGCCATTGATTTGTTCTATGTCCCTGGGCACTTTACTTCCCCCCGAGGAGCCTCCCTTTCCACACCTGAGAAAGATTTTGCTCCCGGCATTGTCAGGTCAGGCTTCAGTGGGTCATCTGTGTGTGCTCCGCGTGTCAGCTGAGCCTGCGTGTGACTGTGCCATTTGCTGCTAGAGAGGCTACTGACCCAGGTGTTAAATGCTCAGCCACAAAGAAATTATAAATGTTTGAGGTGATGGATGTGCTAACTGCCCTGATTTGATCATTACACAGTGTATACATGTGTTGAAACACCACATTTTACCCCACAAATATGTATAGTCACTATATATCAATTAAAAATAAAATAAAACTTAAAAAGAAAAAGAGAAACATTTGCCAAAACTGAATCTTGGTCCCAGCATTTCCAAGCT
>NW_007760786.1:5932-6459 GCF_000696425.1 Galeopterus variegatus | reverse complement strand
GAGGGTTGCGATCCGTTGCCGGTCACGAAAAAAGACAAAAAAAAAAAAAAAAAGAAAGAAAAAGTGTACCTCTTTAAAATTCCAAATTGAAAATATTTCTTTTCTTTATTATTTCCGTATGAAATAATCAAATTCTATTCTATTTTATCATGAGAGATTTCAAATAGAAGAGTAAAGAAATCCAACTAATTTAGTGAGTTCAAATTGTTCAGATAATTAATTAGCCAAGAGCAGATGGATTTCTCAAACATTATTAATACAGGGGAAAAAATACAAGAAAAGATTCCCTTTATAACTATCACCTTGCTCCTTCCCAAAATACTATATCAATATCCAAATCACAGGACCATAATTTTAGGCTGAATTCCCTTTTATAGAAAAATTAACTTATTATATAGTAGGTGGTATTTAATTATATTCATGCTTTCACTAGATCATCTGCATATAACTATTCTTCTCAAAAGAATTGTTTAAATCGAACAGGTTTGGCAAGGCTCTAGGTTGCAGTTGTCAATAGCTCCTTAATA
>NW_007760786.1:4797-5478 GCF_000696425.1 Galeopterus variegatus | reverse complement strand
TTGTTTAAATCGAACAGGTTTGGCAAGGCTCTAGGTTGCAGTTGTCAATAGCTCCTTAATACAACAGACACCATGAAACTAAGCACACAGGGCTAAGGAAGCATTAACAAGATCTGGAGAGCCCTGCTCAAGCTATAGTAATCACTGGATTAAATCCTATCATAATCATTTGGCCTCATGAAAGGTTTTATGGTTCTCAAGAGAACCTGGGCAAAGCCAAATTAGGAGAAAAGGCAAGGTGAAAGAAAAATTAAGCACTAAACTGTGTTTTTTTTCCTAAAGTCTTTTTATTGTGGTAAAATGCACATAACATAAAATTTACTATCTTAACCATTTTTAAGTGTACAGTTCAGTGGTATTAAGTACATTATGTTATACAACCATCACCACCATGCAACTCCAGAACTCTTTTCACCTTGTAAAACTGAAACACTGTACCCACTAAATAACTCCCTATTCCCCATTCCCCCAACCCCTGCAACCACCATTCTACTTTCTGCTTCTATGATTTTTACTGTTCTAGGTACCATGTATAAGTGGAGTCAAATGGGTACTTGTCTTTTTTGTCACTGGCTTATTTCACTTCATAATGTCCTAAATGTTCATTCATGTTGTAGCATATGTCAGAATTTCCTTCCTTTTTAAGGCTGAATAATATTTCATTGTATGTATATACCACAT
>NW_007760786.1:2810-4439 GCF_000696425.1 Galeopterus variegatus | reverse complement strand
ATGGTGAGTTAGGAAACAGCTTTGTTTCCAAGTTTCATAAAGATATCAGAGAGAATGTATTTGTTCATGCAAATCATTAGATGGATGATCTTTGTCAAAATTCTTACAAGGTTAATGAGAAGCTTTCAGTGATAAAACAACAACCCCTTCTGTGGTATGTTGAGAGTATGACCATTCACTCACAAACTGTTCATTGACTAAACCCATTGCCCAGGGTTCTGACACCAGCAGGCTGTGGAGTGCCAAAAATTCTATCTACATTTGAATTGTGATTCAAGTGAAGTCATTCTCAATACTTAGAAGACATATTCAGCGGATAAGTAACTATAGCAAGTAGCTGCAGTTATGACCCTATTTCTTAAGGATGCTTTACATTTATACTACCAATAGCTCAAGAATGAACTTACTGAAGAATCCAGGAGAATTTTCAGCGATTTCACTCAAAGCAAGCTCTAGGAACACATTTATATGAAGCTGCCTCCAGTAGAGGTTTATTTTCTTGGGCTCTATAGTTCCCAGGAAAATCAATTTGGTGGTAGCATTCTCCTGGCTTCCAATTTTTCATATAAAGAAACAGAGGAGCAGAGAGATTTAAGTAACTCACCCTAGGTCATACAGCAGGGAAGTTGCAAAGCATTCTCCAAAGCCTATTATGCTCTTTTTACCACACCACACTGTCATCTCTGAAATCTTTAAGTCCATAATTCACAATCTATGACAATCTCCTATCCCTCCATCTGTCTCAGCCACCGTATTCTCCACAATTGTCTTTTAGCACCAGAACCATCTCAAGTTCTAGATGTCTTCATTTTCTCTGAGTCTATCTCACATTTCCCAGCAACACTTTTTTTCAGTGGACCCTGGGTCCCATTAGCCAGAAATGTTGGTGCACTGGCTCCCTCTTGTCCTTACATATATAATCCATGAACTCCTAACCCCTGGGTTGGTCAAGCTGGTTTCTCTGCTTGAGAAAATTACACCTGTGTAATTCAACCTTTAACCTGTGGACTGATAACAATATAAACGTTTAAATACTAAATTAAAGTTAAAAACACTTCTCTAATTCCTTCAGTCACTATTCCAAACTTTCATCACCATCTTCCCTTTGTAACTAGCACCTTGCTCCTACTCAAAGGATGACCTAACCTCCTACTTCACAGAGAAAATTGATGTGGATGGGAAGGGATTTCCTTAACCTCCAGACCTTACATTTGCAAACCTATGTACAGCTGAATCCACCCTTATTTTACACAAGTTTCTGGATAAAAGCCCTTCTGTCATCACTTAGAGGAAAACACCTTCTATTCAAGGTTAATTCTCCCCATTACTGTGCATAGTCTCCCTTCTGCTTTCTCAAGGAACTTGTACCATTAATGTTTCATGTATCTTCTATATTTTCAATTTCTCTTTCTCTCCTGATCCCTCCCTGCAGCCCATATCATCCTCATTTTAATACAAACGAAACAACCACCAGCCTCATAAGACATTCACTGGAAGCGGCACCTCCTTTAAACTACTGAGCTCCCTCACAGCCAAACTTCTTGAAGTGTACATCAGATCTCTTCTCTCTAAATCCTCAATTCCCATTTGCTCTTCAAACCACTTAAATTGGGCTTCCATTTCCATCAG
>NW_007760786.1:0-1346 GCF_000696425.1 Galeopterus variegatus | reverse complement strand
GCACACTAAGTGTAATGTCTTCTTATACATTAAGAATACTTTATCAAGTTAAAAATTCTTCTCTGTAATCTTTTTTTTTTTGCTAAGAATTTTTATTATTTATTCAGTAATAAATATTGAATTTTATCAAATCCTTTTTATCCATCTGTTAAAATGATCATACATCTTTCTCTCTTTAGTATATAAAGAATCTAGTGAATTATATTCATAAACTTTCCAATATTAAATCTTTCCTATAAACATGGAATGAATCCTACTTGGTCATGATGGATTATTCTTTTAATACACTGCTGGTTTTCTCTTGCTAATATTTAAGACTTTGCACTTGTGTTCCTGAGTAAGAATGGCCTATAATATTTTTTTCTGGAGCTATTTTGTATGGTTTTGGCATCCTGGCTTTGTCAGGTTATACACTGAGATAGGGTGTTCTCTTTGTATTTCTGTGTCTTTACATCAGGCTAAGCTACAATTACTTCTATTTCTCCAGTGTTGGAATGTAAACTCCCTGAGGGCAGGAACGGTGTTTGTTTCATCATTTGCTATCTTTCCAATACNCTAAATCCTCAATTCCCATTTGCTCTTCAAACCACTTAAATTGGGCTTCCATTTCCATCAGATCATTGAAATTGCTCTAGCAAATGTCTGCAGCATCATAACTGTCACCCCTTAAATGATTTCTATTGTTTACTTATGCATTCTTCTTTTTCATTGAATAGTTTTTTTTTTCCTTTTTGTGTTTTTTACTGATCGGTAACGGGATCGCAACCCTCGGTGTTGCGCCCGCACCGCGCTCAGCCAGTGAGCAGGAACTGGTCTCCACATGGGATCCGAACCCTCAGCGGGAGCACCGCCGCCACACTCCCCAGCAGCGCACTCTCCAGTGCGCCACCGGGCCGGCCCCATTGAATAGTTTTAAAATATTGTCCATGAAGTACTGTACATTTTTCTTAGCTATTAAATTATATATATTTAGATTATTGGATTAGGTTATTATATTATACTTTTATTTCTGATGTGAAAAAAAATTTTTTTCTATTTCTTTTTTGAAGTGGTTGCTACAGGTATAGAAAAACATTATTTTGTATGTTGATCTCAGCAGCCCGCTCTGATTGGTTTCAGTAGTTTGCTCATTTTTTTCTTTTAATGTAGAGCATCATGTCATTTTCAAATAAAGACAATTGCCTTTTTTCAGTCTGTACACGTTTTATCATTCTCATATTATTGCATACCAGGAAATATTGAATAGTGGTGATGAATTCCCTTGACTGGAAATCCTCCTAAAGTCGCACACTAAGTGTAATGTCTTCTTATACATTAAGAATACTTTATCAAGTTAAAAATTCTTC
>NW_007760785.1:6136-6459 GCF_000696425.1 Galeopterus variegatus | reverse complement strand
CTTGTTATTTTCTGTTTTTTGTTTGTTTTTTTGTTTTCGCTGTTTTACAATGGCCATTCTAGTGGGTGCGAGTGGTATCATTGTGGTTTTGATTTTCATTTCCTTAATAATTAGTGATATTGAGCATCTTTGTATTTGCTTATTGGCCTTTTGTATATCCTCTTTGGTGAAATGTCTATTCACGTCCTTTGTCCATTTTTTAAATTGGGTTGTTTGATTTTTTGTTGAGTTGTAGGATTACTTTATATATTGTGTGTATTAACCCCTTATTTAATGTGATTTGCAAATTTTTTTTTTTTTTTTTTTTTTTTTTTTTTTTTCCG
>NW_007760785.1:0-415 GCF_000696425.1 Galeopterus variegatus | reverse complement strand
CGGTTGCACCATTTTGCATTCCCACCAGAAGCTCATCACGGTTCCAGTTTCTCCACATCCCTCTCATACTTGTTATTTTCTGTTTTTTGTTTGTTTTTTTGTTTTCGCTGTTTTACAATGGCCATTCTAATGGGTGCGAGTGGTATCATTGTGGTTTTGATTTTCATTTCCTTAATAATTAGTGATATTGAGCATCTTTGTATTTGCTTATTGGCCTTTTCTATATCCTCTTTGGTGAAATGTCTATTCACGTCCTTTGTCCATTTTTTAAATTGGGTTGTTTGTTTTTTGTTGAGTTGTAGGATTACTTTATATATTGTGTGTATTAACCCCTTATTTAATGTGATTTGCAAATGTTTTTTTTTTTTTTTGTCTTTTTCCGTGTCCGGCAATGGATCGCAACCCTCAGTGTCAC
>NW_007760784.1:5959-6459 GCF_000696425.1 Galeopterus variegatus | reverse complement strand
TTTTTTTTGCATATTCACGAAGTTGTACAACCATCACTATTACACCAAAACATTTTCATTACCTCCCAGAAAAACCTGGACCTATCAGCAATCACTTCCCTTACCCCTCTCTGCCCAGCCCCTGACAACCACTATCTACTGTCTGTATCTACAGATTTGCTATTCTGGACATTTCACATGAATGAGCCATACAATATGTGGTCTTTTGTAACTGGATTCTTTCATTTTATATAATGTTTTCAAGGTTCATCCATGTTGTAACATGTATCAGTACTTCATTCCTTTTTATGGCTGAGTAATATTCTACTGTAAGGATATACCACATTTTGTTTATCCATTCATTAGTTGATGGGTATTTGGTTTGTTTCCACCTTTTAGCTACTATAAATTCCATTCTGAACATTCATGTGTTATATGGATTGTGTCCCCCAAGTTTTACTTTTATTTTTTAATTTTTTTAAAGATGACCGGTAAGGGGATCTTAACCCTTGACTTGGTGT
>NW_007760784.1:0-351 GCF_000696425.1 Galeopterus variegatus | reverse complement strand
GGAGTGCCGCAGCACTCCCAAGTGGCGCACTGTAGCAGTGTGCCACCGGCCCGGCCCGGGGACTAACTTTTTAAAAGGTGGACAGCCACTTGTACTGCTGCTGCACACTGAAGGGTCTAATCTTTGCTCTGGTGGTTTGAAATGTCACCTGGATCACTGCCCACGACCTTGGACTTTCTAAGTGGTTCCATTGGCCCGTCTGTCTATTCCCATGCCAGAACCACACCTTTAAAATGACCATATTTTTATAGTTTATTTTTATATCAAGTGGGACACATTCCCCTGCTTTTTTTTTTTTTTTTGTCTTTTTGTCTTTTTTCGTGACTGGCAACAGATCGCAACCCTCAGTGT
>NW_007760783.1:5753-6460 GCF_000696425.1 Galeopterus variegatus | reverse complement strand
TTTCAATGGTTGTGTCAAATTGGGGTAAAGTCAAATGAATGATAGGTAAAATTTTGCCTTTGTCAAGTTTTAAAAAAAATTTTCATTTTAGTACACCTTTTAAATATCACTCGAATTATTTTTATTTCATGGTTATGCAGGTTTATGACTTGTCCAACTTCTAAAGCCTGAATAAAATGTCATTGTCACATACACCCTCTCTAATCTGTGTTATTTGACATACTCTAGGTAGGGCAGAGCTTTGGGTTCTGTTTTCACTTCAGTGCAGATGTGAAAGTTCCATTTAATGAGAGCGTTGTGTAACTGTTTGTGTTTTGGGAAGAAAAGGCTCCTGGATCTTCCTTAAAGCTTTAGATATTCTGTAGAGGGAATAAAGTGACATGCTCAAATTAACTGTGGCCAGACAGATCCACATGATATGAATATAAATGTTTGAGTCTTGCTCAAATTAAGGTTTTTGGCATCAGGGAAAGAGCTTTCTTACTAGGCAAGTCAAAATCACTATATCTCACTCTTCTACTGGGGCATGTAGTACAGGATTTGCATAGAATTCAACCGTGAGATTTTATTCAATACACTTATTTTAACACATTTAAAAGGAACTTTTTTAGTGGTGAAAGATTTTCAGTCCATCTTTTGGAGGACTTCAAAAATCTTTCTACTTTATATTCCATGATGATGTGGTTAATTGGAAAGACTATGGAGGC
>NW_007760783.1:0-262 GCF_000696425.1 Galeopterus variegatus | reverse complement strand
ATGCAGGTTTATGACTTGTCCAACTTCTAAAGCCTGAATAAAATGTCATTGTCATATACACCCTCTCTAATCTGTGTTATTTGACATACTCTAGGTAGGGCAGAGCTTTAGGTTCTGTTTTCACTTCAGTGCAGATGTAAAAGTTCCACTTAATGAGAGCGTTGTGTAACTGTTTGTGTTTTGGGAAGAAAAGGCTCCTGGATCTTCCTTAAAGCTTTAGATATTCTGTAGAGGGAATAAAGTGACATGCTCAAATTAACTG
>NW_007760782.1:5986-6460 GCF_000696425.1 Galeopterus variegatus | reverse complement strand
TATCCATGTTGTTGCAAATGGTAGAATTCCATTCTTTTTTATGGCTCAGTAGTATTCCATCATGTAGATAGACCACAATTTCCTTATCCAGTCATCCATTGTTGGACATTTAGATTGTTTCCATTGCCTAGCTATTATAAATAGAGCTGCAATAAACATGGGAGTGCAGGTAAGCCTTCAACCTGATGTTTTCCAATCCTCTGGATATATCCCCAGTAGTGGGATTGCTGGATCATATGGAAGTTCTATCCATAGTTGTTTAAGGAACCTCCATACTGTTCTCCATAATGACTGCACTAATTTTCAGTACCACCAACAGTGCAGAACGGTTCCTCTCTCTCCACATCCTCACTAGTCCTCACCAGCATTTGTTATTTTTTTGCCTTTTTTATAACAGCCTTTTGCCATATACCAAAATCAATTCAAAATGGATTAGAGACCTAAATATAAGGCCTGAAACTTTAAAACTCCTAG
>NW_007760782.1:0-301 GCF_000696425.1 Galeopterus variegatus | reverse complement strand
GGGATGTGAAATGTTGATAACACATCTTTGGAGGCAGGGAATATATACAGTCTCTGCACCTGCTCCTAAATTTGATTGTAAACCTAAAACTGCTCTAAAAGAGTCACTTTTTAAAATAAAATAATATAAAATAAAACAAAATAAAATGTGGACAGCAAATAATATATATATGTATATAATAGCAGAAATAGGTAATAAACATATTTTTTAAATCCTCTTATCTTAACACTGTTAGCCAGGGTTTCAAGTGTGCAAGCAGAATTCAGTAAAATGGGACAGTTTTTGGCTAGCAGTGCATTTC
>NW_007760781.1:5722-6460 GCF_000696425.1 Galeopterus variegatus | reverse complement strand
GCTGGAACAGTGCCACCTGTCCTACATTTTGATTGGGCTGCTTCAAGGAAGGAGGGTAACACAAAAATGTCAATTTTTGCCTTCTATTACTCATGTAATCTGTAACCAGTGATGTGGAGACTCAGCCACACCTTGTTTTTAGCCAGTCCGGACCAACCAAGTAGAGTATTAGCAACCTCAGTCAGAACAGAAAGGCTCTGCAATCGGTGTGAATGCTTTGAATCCACCAGCTGGAGTGCCCGAGGGGATGGTGCATGCCCGCTGCTCACTGAGCCATAACCTTCTCGGTCTCACGGTCTCACCCCACCTGCCCAACTCACTACGTTCCTCTACAACTTCAGTAGTCTCACTGACCCCAGGTCCCTCAACTGAACCCTCAGTGTGCTGCCTGGAACTTGTCAAGCTTTTTCCCGGGGTCCTGGGATCCACTTGCCTGCTCTTAATCCATAGGATTTATGGCCTTCTATCTGCTAGGTTCTCTGTGAGGTGCTACAGACACTTCAGGTTCCACCTGTCACTGAACTGCATTGGCTGCATCCCCACTCATGATATGATATCTCTTGAAAACTAATGACTCGTGTGACTGTATCTCATCCTTTAGACTCAGTGGATTGGATTAAATACACCTCTTTGAGGTCGTCTCTACAACTAGGTCCTATTTCCAGTCTATTATCCCGACTTCTTTCTCGTCTCCACCAGCCAATGTTTCTGATGTCCCAGAACTAAGTCATCACATTC
>NW_007760781.1:0-1068 GCF_000696425.1 Galeopterus variegatus | reverse complement strand
GGCGGGGGTTCTGTCGAGCAGTTCCATTTATTATCACACAAGCACTTGCTTTTAAAGGCAAGTGGGGAAGGGAGGTTTTTACCTCCTCCAATCAGCTTAAAGGTTATGAGAGCATGCATCCTGTCTCAATGCCTAGCTATCGCAATCACGCAGTGTTCATGAGCAGGGAAGCACGTATTTGGCCAATAAGGGCTAAGGCAAAGTTCCTGCAGACACTCCCACCCTACTTCCTCCCGGCACCATCTTAGGCTGCCACGTTAATGGTGCTGCTTGTAATGTCACTTAAGGTGGCATTAGTTTTTAAGGCCCAACATCTCCCCCTTTTTGTTTTAATAAGACAGCTGGAGGTGGCTAACCTTCCCAGCCTCACCTCCATTCCCTCTGGTGGCTGTGCCTGTCTTAGGTTGTTTCCCTCTGGAAATCTTACCCGTCATTGACTATCCAGCCAAGCGGGGGTGGGGAGGAGCCTTAGAGATCGGCATTGATTTTTTAAAGGGCCGTATTGACCCAAGGGCTGTCAGGGCTTTCATTATGGGCCACCTCCTCTACCACCTGGGTAGGCATTACGAGAGAAGTGGTGTTGTGCCTTATAAGGGACACAACCTGGTGAATGGCGTAAGGCCCCAAGATGATTACAACAAGGAAAATGGCTAGGAGCCCCACCAGGGAGGACAGCAGGTGGTGAGCCACGGGGAACTTGAAAGCCAGCTTTGGAACCAATTACTACTTCAGAACAGTATATAGTAGGTGTCTTAAGTATTTGTAAGGTTATCTCACAGAGACTGGTGGCAAAATATTTTCTATTTTGGCAGAGGACAGAATAGTATAAAATTGGCTGATTTCTAGCACAGATAGTTGTAAAATTTGAAACAAAATGAGATAGGACATCATAAAAAAAATTTTGTCACACTTTATTGATACCTGGTGATCTAAAAGATACATACAGAAATAAAGCAAGAAAGGCAAAGATTTTAATAATTCATGTCAGCAGGAATGCATTTTTCTGCAGTGTTGGACAATGATGCTTTAATTAATAAGTTTTATATATCAGTGCATTTTATAGTAAGC
>NW_007760780.1:6154-6460 GCF_000696425.1 Galeopterus variegatus | reverse complement strand
TTCAGTTCTGGTTCCCACCACTTACCAGTGTTTGACTTTAGGCAAATATTAACCTTTCTGAGTTTGTTTTCTTATTTTCAGGACGGAAACAATGATGCCTGCTTCATGGAGTTGTGAGGATCCATTCGCTCCAAATGTATTTGAACACCTACTAAGAACTCTGCCAAGTCTTGGGAATGCAATCAAGAAAAAGTGATGGGTTCCTGCCTTTAGCAGAAAGACAGCTACTTTTAAAATGCACAAATAAGCAGTTGCAGTGAGGTGTGGTGGATGCAGAACAGGGAAAGTACAGGCTGCTGCTTTATG
>NW_007760780.1:0-771 GCF_000696425.1 Galeopterus variegatus | reverse complement strand
GCAGTGACCAGGCTCCGCTCCCACATGAATGCAAAGACAGACACAGCAGAAGCATTGAGTAGGAGAAAGGTGGACAAGGGCTGGCCGGTGAGCTCCCTTGGGAGAGCGTGGTGCTGATAACGCTAAGGTCAAGGGTTCAGATCCCTGTACTAGCCAGCCACCAAAAAAAAGAAAAGAAAAATGGACAAGAGTTTATAGAGTGACTGAGTGATAGAGCCAAGTTGGCTCAGGTCACATCAACCGTAGAGAGGATCACCTTTATATCTAAGAGTGTGATCTGGGCCAGCATAGGGGACAGGACATGTCCCTCCCATGAGACAGTACACATGCATTTCCTTATTTGATGGCTCAAGGCCACCCAGCTTGTAAGTGAAGGAGCAGGGACTCGGACACAGGGACTGACCTCGAAGCTCGTCACGCGTCCCACAGGGGTGCTGTGGCCTCAGCTTAGAGGGGAACACATTCTGTGAGGGAGCCATAAGAGAAAACTGAAGGAGTTGTTCTGTTTTTGGTTTTTTTCTGAAGAGCTCGTGGAGTGTTTCTGATGAAGCATGAGGGTTGTATTCAGCAATAATACACTGAGCAGCTACTGTGTGCCAGACAGCATGCCAGGACTGAGGACGAACGTGACTCAGACACAGCCCTTCCGCTAAGGAGAGCGGGGCGGACAAGTACATTTCTAACAGGAAGAATAGTGGCCATCTTCCCAGATCCCAAAAGATCTGAGACATGGTCTTGCAACAGTCGTGAACGACGAGGCCTCTAAGAGAG
>NW_007760779.1:5875-6460 GCF_000696425.1 Galeopterus variegatus | reverse complement strand
CCATGCTTTCCAACCTATGGCTTCCAAGGACCTTTTGGCCAGTTACCTAGCTCATAGACCTATGTGAAGGGGTCTGGTGACCCAGCCTGGTGTATGAAGGGTTTGTGACCCAGTCTGTGAACTTGCTTGAGGGGTCCGTGAGCTCCAGACCCAGCCCTAGCTAGACAATTGGCACTGTGAGGATTCTAGGCCTTAGTCTTGTAACAACAAATTGGCATCGTTGACAGAATTAAAGACATTAGCCTTAGATGTGGCTCCACAGGCAGTATCTTTAATAACACTTCTGTGAAAGATATGGAACAATTCTTCACAAGATGTAATGAAAAATCTTGATTCTGTCTAATTCAGCATTTCTTTGGGGACCAAAAGAATTAGAGTCCAGGGATGTACATTCGTGGTAACTTAATTTGATTCAAGGATAGGATTTAAAGTCTTTAAAGCAATAGTTTTTAAATATTAACATGCAAATAATTTAACTGGGAAGTATTTTTAATGCAGATTCACTGCCCTCTCCCAACACCCATTCCCAGTTCTGATTGTGTATTTCTGAGATAGAGACTAAGAATTTGAATTATTAAGAAATTC
>NW_007760779.1:0-280 GCF_000696425.1 Galeopterus variegatus | reverse complement strand
TGTGTCTGTTTTCCTCATTAGTATTTCCTGTCTCAGTAAATGGTATACACCAGAAACCTGGGAAGCCCCTTTGATGATTTTTTCTCCTTCATTCCCACATCCAATCCATCACTAAGTCCTATTAATTGATTCTCCTAAATACTCCCTGATCTATCCACCTCTTTCCATCTCCCCTGCACCCTTAGTCCAGGCCACTAGTATCTCTTTTCCAGACCACTGTGGTAGCCTCACCCCTGATAGTGCCCTGCTCCATTCTTGAAATCTGACTGGGTTGGTCTCC
>NW_007760778.1:6061-6460 GCF_000696425.1 Galeopterus variegatus | reverse complement strand
CTTTTTTCTCCTTCTAGTATTCTTATGAAATGCATGCTACACCTTTTATAGTTGTCCTAATATTCTTAGATATTCGGTGGAGGGGAATCAGTTTTTTTCTCATTGCTTTTCAGGTTTGATAGTTTCTATTATAAGATCCTTGAGCTCAGAGATGCTTTCCCCAGTAAAGTCTAGTCTACTAATGTTTTATAATTTTTTTGAAAGGTCAACATGGTGCACTTGGAAAAGGAAGGGCAGTAAATAAAACTTCAGTGATATAGTGATACGGTGTGGAAGAGGGGATGTGTCTACAGTTTTATGATCAGCTCTCCATCTTTTGGTGAGCCTGGGCCCCTGGTCTGTGAACGTCACAAGTGTTTCTCTGTTTTTCTCCCTTGTAGGTAGGATAGGATGTTTAGA
>NW_007760778.1:0-641 GCF_000696425.1 Galeopterus variegatus | reverse complement strand
ATTGGAACGAGAAGAAAAGGGCACAGCCAGTGCCAAGCATAAGAAACGACTGATCTGTAGCGATGGCAAGCAATGGCCTCTGGAACCAACTTTCAATCTGCCCAGTGACGGCTGACGTCAGTCAGCAACCATTGGTCAACCCGGGACCTCGCTCGAGCCCTCTTAGAACTCTTGGGGGCTCGGGCTCTGTGCGCACGCGCACTTGTGTTTCGACCTGCGAGTTGGTTACCGTTCCGAACGGGAGGCTTTTGCCGGGTGATGTTAGGCACAGAGGTTCGCTTCTCCAAACTAGTACCGAGTAAAATTCGAGTATATCGGCTTAAGAAGTGGGTAGTAGCCGAGGGGCCACGTGTGGGGAAGGGCCTCTTAAACTGCAGTCTTCTCCCATGATGAAGCTTACTGACTTTTGAGGGCAGAGGAAAGAGTCACTCTCGGGCACCTCCACCAGGCGGCAGGATTTGAGTGGGGATGCGGTTTGTTTGAAACAGAGAATCGGCTCTCGACTCAGCTTCTAGATCAGACTCGCACATCTGTCAAAGATCCATCCAGAAGATAAAAAAGGTGATGTGGAAAGAGTACAGCACGGCCGGCTCGGTGGCGCACTGCTGTAGTGCGCCGCTTGGGAAGCGCGGTGGCGCTCC
>NW_007760777.1:5845-6460 GCF_000696425.1 Galeopterus variegatus | reverse complement strand
TTATAGCAACTTAAATGACAAAATTACTTGTTTTTGAGTGCATAAGAAGGAAGGTTATTATTCTATTTTGGCAAGTTATTTAGAAGATCTGTTTTGTTGTCCTCTTCGTGAATACAATTTGTGTTTGTCAAAAATATTATCAGGCTCATGGGGGTTTATAGGTTTGCTATAGAATTGCACATATTATGACATAATTAATACATAAGGATAGCAGAAATAAAATACAAACATAAATAATTTATCTGAAAAAGTAATGAAAACTGAAGAAAATTACTTTATTTTTCTATATTAACAATATTTTAGAAAATGAAATTAGTCAGTGACTTTTGGGAGAGTATAGCTTTGTGTACATATATATAAACAAAAGCGGGATTTGTAGAAAACTAAAAAAAAAGATCAAAGAGAAGATTCAAATATTATTATAAAATGTAAACATGTATGTGTATGTAGAAATATGTTTTCTTTTGGTATTTTAATCTGCTTTACATGAACTAAGCTTCTGCATCAATAGTTTGGAATATTTTTCCTAATTTAAACATTTCAGAAGGAACACATCAATTTTTGGATGTGTTAACTGGACTATTTACTCCTTAAAAGTATAAAATAGTGATTTTG
>NW_007760777.1:0-497 GCF_000696425.1 Galeopterus variegatus | reverse complement strand
AAGCCACCACTAAAGAAAGCCCTCACCAAATGTATTCCCTGGACTTAGGATTTCCCAGCCTTTGAAATTGAAGCAATAAATTTTGTTTTCTTACAAATTATCCAGTTCCAGATATTTTGTTATAAGCAACAGAAATAGACTAACACAGTTTCAAAAAATGAATTGGTGTATTAGTTATCTTTTCTCTGTTTTATAGCAACTTAAATGACAAAATTACTTGTTTTTGAGTGCATAAGAAGGAAGGTTATTATCCTATTTTGGCAAGTTATTTAGAAGATCTGTTTTGTTGTCCTCTTCGTGAATACAATTTGTGTTTGTCAAAAATATTATCAGTCTCATGGGGGTTTATAGGTTTGCTATAGAATTGCACATATTATGCCATAATTAATACATAAGGATAGCAGTAATAAAATACAAACATAAATAATTGATCTGTAAAAGTAATGAAAACTGAAGAAAATTACTTTATTTTTCTATATTAACAATATTTTAGAAAA
>NW_007760776.1:5693-6460 GCF_000696425.1 Galeopterus variegatus | reverse complement strand
ATATGTACCCTATAACACAGGAGCACCAAGAATACAAAAATAGGCTTAAAATTCAAGGAAACTCTGTTTTTGCATAAGGAAGTTAGTGTAGCTGCTGCTCATTGCATGCCAGAGCCCTTCCCACGAGTGCCCCAAAGAGACTTCCTTACCAGACGAGGTATTAGGAAGAGTTATTTGTCTCCTGAGAAACTGGTTGGTTTTTATCTTATGGACTCTATAAATTGGTGTAACTCCTTGGGTTTTTCATATCCTTTTTACTACAAAATACATGGTCCACCCAGAGATAATTAAAAATATTCTATGGATAAATATTTATATTTGCCTTATACTTTGATCCTTCTTTTTACATTACCATTGTTCATACAGATTTTTTTAAATTTATTTTTTACGTATACGTGTGAGCACACACACATATAAGGACTTCAAAAGGTTCATGGAAAATGGAATTAAAAAATAAAAATAAAAAATATAAGCTTTATTCCTCAACATAAGTTTCATGAAGTTCCAGACATTTTTGTAAGCAGTGATACCAGCCATCTAGTCCACCTCTAAAGAACCAAATCAATGCGGTCTTTTTCACATTATTAACTGAAGAAAAATGTGTGCACTTTAAAGAATGTCCAAGATTAGAAGACAAAAAGAAATCAGAAAGAACCAAATCAGGACTGTCAGTTGGATGCCCAATGACTTCCCATCTTGCAAAACCTTCCCTTGTTTGATGAGAGTAACGAGCAGGAGAAGGACTGTGTGGTGAAGCTTTCCCTGGC
>NW_007760776.1:0-474 GCF_000696425.1 Galeopterus variegatus | reverse complement strand
AAAATATTTAAGGAATGGTACAATCTGGAAAATATTGGAGAGAATATCATCAAGAGAAAAATAATTTGTTATAGAAAATCATTACAGTACAAATACAAGGAACAGAATTCAAGGCAGGTTGGAATAGTGAGGGAAACTCAGAAATGTTGGCACTTAATTAGGTGCTTGTGTATTAAATTGAATGTTTCATGAAAGGCATGTGTGGTTTAGATAAAGGTTGACACATTTAGTACACTCAGAAGTATCTACTGAGTAAATAGATAAATGAACGATTGGAAGTATAAAATAATGATAGAGATAGAGCATGGGAGGAGGTCTTCCATATGATGAGAAAAATTTTAGTTTCTGTATGTTTCCTTTTTCCTGATTATCACTGTACAGTGTTAGTTTTATATTGTTGCCTAACAAATTAGCACAGATTCAGAGGCTTAAAACAACACAAAATTATTATCTCACAGTTCTGTAGGTCAGAAA
>NW_007760775.1:6208-6460 GCF_000696425.1 Galeopterus variegatus | reverse complement strand
GGGAGGAAAAAGGAAATGGAGTTGAAAACATATTCAACACAATAATAGCAGAAAATTTCATGGGTATAGGCAAAGTCACAGATCTTCAGACTTAGGAGGCCCAAAGATACCCAAACAAATTCAACCCAAAAAGGTCCACTCTAATACATGATATAGTCAAACAGGCAAAACTCAAAGACAAAGAGATAATTTTAAAAGCTGCAAGAGAGAAGTGGCAAGTCATCTATAAGGGAGCCCCAATCAGACTAACAT
>NW_007760775.1:0-488 GCF_000696425.1 Galeopterus variegatus | reverse complement strand
ACAGAATTTATGTAGGTATATATTCTTTCAAAATCAAAAGACGATATTATATACATTGTGCGTATATCAACATATGATATCCAAATATATGTATTCCCACACGTGCCTACATACACACACTTATGTACATTTATAGTAAAAGTATAAAATCATGGACATGATATGATGCTTTATCTTGAGAATGGCCATAGCACCTCAGAGATGGAGGTGCTGATGAATGGGATGGTGGGCAGGGGCAAGACTGGTTACTAGCTTTAATTTTATCTGTAACACCTTTGATATTTTTTTTATTTATATAAGGGTGATGGGTCCATTGTTTTTTGTTCTGCTATTCACAAAAATATTCTAGATATTTGAGTATTTTATATTTCAAAAAAGGAATAAAGCTCAAATAATCAATATCTGCAAAAGCAGTAAATCATAGACATACTTAGTTTTGTATTTGAAAAAATAATTTATTTTTAGTTGATGCATAATAATTATACATA
>NW_007760774.1:5989-6460 GCF_000696425.1 Galeopterus variegatus | reverse complement strand
GTTCTTAATCTTTATGGAAGGTTGTGGATCCATACTGAATCAGATGAAGGTTACGGCCTGTATCTTCAGGAAAAAGCCCATAGTTATAAAAATGTTGCATCTAATTTCAGGGAATGCATAGATTCCTGGTGCTGGTCCATGGATGCTAGTTTTAAAACCCATGTTGTGCAAGTAGTTTATTTGGGAGGTGATCTCAGAAAACACCCTAAAGGGAAGTAAGACAGAAAAGGGAAGCAAATCAGTAAAGAGTATATCATAAGCAAGTTACCACTGTGGGCTCTTGGAGTTTAATCCTTCTAGAAAACCCAGGCAGCCAGCGTATGAAACAGACCCCAAAGTTATCCTGCCCAAGGAGTGAGGGAGCTAAATAGTTACACCTAAATTCTCATTTTGGTTATCAGTTGAGGGCATCTGGGTTGGGGTGGGGGAGCATTAATTCCTTGAAACTTCTGAATTTCCCCAAACAAGGGC
>NW_007760774.1:0-536 GCF_000696425.1 Galeopterus variegatus | reverse complement strand
AATATGTACAATGTTAAAAGCAATATCTTTAAAAAAAAAAAAACTATCAGATGGTAACATAAATCAGGAAGGTGTCTCCCTCAGCTGGGAAGAGGCTCCTGGGACCGAATACATGATACTTATTTTTGAAACTGAGTGTCAGGTCCTTGAGTTTTGGTTTTATATTTTCTTTATATCACTTGAATGTCTTCAATATTTTTGCATAAAAATTTAAAATAATATATGCTCTGCAAGAAAGAACTTTCCAAGTATTAAAAATTCTTCTGTCTTCTGATTTGGTTAACACAAACCAAAGTTTGCAGCTTATGTGTAAGATTGGTGAAGATATATTTGGCAAGTGGTGTCCACTGTGCCAAAATGACTAGAGCCCCCCCTGCCACAGTTTGTAGTGAGGATCAGGGTTTATTAGAATGGCCGGTCAAGGGCTGAGCCTGTGGCGCACTCGGGAGAGTGCGTCGCTGGGAGCGTTGTGCCACCGGTTCGGATCCTATATAGGGATGACCGGTGCGCTCACAGCGCTCACTGGCTGAGTGCGG
>NW_007760773.1:6066-6461 GCF_000696425.1 Galeopterus variegatus | reverse complement strand
GGAGCGCCGCCGCGCTTCCCAAGCGGCGCACTATAGCAGTGCGCCACCGGGCCGGCCCATTCATGATATGTTTTTACTTTAATAACTCATTTGTTGGATATCTTATGTGATCTTCAACTTCAAGACTTTTTGCTACAAAACAGGATTTATTTTGCACAAGGAATTGTACAAAATTCATGTCAGATTCTTAGAAGCGACCATAGATATAGACAGCTCCACTACAATATCTTCAAAGCAGAGTCTGGGTTTTAATTGTTTCTGGAAGCCTGAGTTTATAAGATAAATTAGAAAACCATCCTTTATTTGCTTATTTGTTTTTTAAGGGCTGTTTTGGAAGAAAATAGTAAAAGCTGTTTTGTCAATAAGCCAAAGAAGAATGATGACTCAGACAACTG
>NW_007760773.1:0-495 GCF_000696425.1 Galeopterus variegatus | reverse complement strand
TTTATCTTGCTAGCATTTGTTATAGCTCCTGAATCAAAGGCTCAATGACTTTCATTGGTTCCGGAAAATCATCAGCCTCTTTTCAAATATTGTTGACCCTGTTCTCCCCACTATCTCTGACTAGATCTCTAACTTAGTATGCAAGGAGGAGGAGGTCTCATCTCTCTGTCTCTCGACCACTCTTCCACATTTTCTAACTCTGTCTCTATGCTAGATTCGCTGTAATTTCTTTCATTCTACTTTCTAAGTCATTAATTCTCTATTCATCTGTGTTTAGTAGCTACTTCATTCATCCACTGGTTTGCTAATTTTGTTTATCTTTCAATTCTATACTTTCCTGACAGCCCACTTGGGTTAGATGACACCCAGCCAGCTGTCATTTGCCCTCAGTTGGACCCTGAGGACTTGGCAATGAGTGTCTTACTAGGAAAGACAATTAACAGATGACCAGAAATTCATCTCTAATCTTCCCAAGCTGCATAAGGCCCAGAGTAT
>NW_007760772.1:5672-6461 GCF_000696425.1 Galeopterus variegatus | reverse complement strand
CCTCCTCCACGCAGGCTTCTAACCCAGCAGCTGTCATCCCTGCCCTCCCTTCCCCACAACAATACAGCCCTGGGAGAGGAGGGACAGCTCCGAGCCCTGAGCTCTGGCCTCTGAGCCATCGGCTGAGTCGTGAGCTGGCCCTGTGCTGACTTGCTCTGCGGCCACAGGCAAGGGACTTGCCCTTTCTGAGACACCTTGCCTGTAAAATGGGATAATAGTGTCAGGTCACATGAGTCTCAAACAAGATAAGAGACTTGTATTGTTGGTAAGAACGCTGACGCAGTTTCGTGGAAACATTATAACAGGAGCTTTGGGGGATGGCGGGCTGGCCTTGCCGCCTGACCTGGAATGATTCTAATGATGAAGCCACCTGAGCCTGCAGGAATGAGGCTGAGATGAAGCCCCCCCAGCCCCTGCCCATCTAAGCCCTCCATGGCGGGGGAGGGCAGGTGGTCAGGGAAGGGTCAGGAGCCACATTCAGAGCTGGTGACAAAACAGAAAGTTACAAGGCTTGAAGACTGGAGGTGTAATCTCAGCACTCACCAAGGCCACACACAGCCAGGGGACAAAAACTCCAGTGCTCTTTGTAGAGGTTCTGGGGTGGGTGGGCAATCGGGGGTCACTGGCAGAGGAGGAGAGAGCAGTAGAGTCCCCCAGTCTGGCCCAAGCCCCTGCTATCCTCCATCAGCCTGGCTACCAGGCCAGGGCTCCAAACCAGGACTGGAACTATTGTCTATGTTCTGGGGACTGTTTTAAGCCCACTTCGATGCCACAAAATTCTGCCCAGTG
>NW_007760772.1:0-396 GCF_000696425.1 Galeopterus variegatus | reverse complement strand
TTTGGGGGTGAAGACTGTGCACCCGTCCTTCTCCACCCCACATGTTGATAGAAACACCAGTCTGACTGCCACGTGCCCCTCACATGCTTCCATGGCCACAAACCCTCAGCAGGACCGCTGCTGGCCCCTCCAGCCTCAAGCTGCTGCCCCAGACACAGGCCTTTAAGCGCTGGGCCATGTGCAGCCTCCAGGGGCGGGCCCCTTGCATGCTCCTTCCGGGGCCCCGGGTGTTTGCTCCCTTCACCTGGCTACCCCTGTACATCCTGTGGCTCTCAGCTGCGGCATGTTCCCCTCAGGGATGCTTTTTGGACCTCCAGCCGATGTCAGGTCCCTTTGTGATAGTCAGAAACTCTGGACCACTGTCCTCTCAGCACTGTCATCATATAGTTCATGTCT
>NW_007760771.1:5878-6461 GCF_000696425.1 Galeopterus variegatus | reverse complement strand
TTTACATAAAAATGCTGTCTCATGACGGCATGGGTTCAAAAATCTAGGTTTTTGAAATCCAAGTTGCACTGCAAACCCCTGTGCCTTGGAGGGAGCATCTTACCATTTCAGAGGTATGTCTGGTCATAGCATCCTTCACTAACTTTGGTAAAGTTGTTTTTCTGCTCTTTGCTAAAATAGTGAAAGAAGTTCATGCCCTACAGAACACTGCGAGGAATTGGTTATTAAGATAGGGCAGGGAGTGGCATTCAGGTATTGGATCTGTTTGAATCTGTTGCATCTGGCTTTATAACAATTGTTCCAAGGACTCTAGTTTAGATACATTTTGATCCCTACTATACATATAGCACTTACAACTTGCACATTCTATGAACAACGTTCTATATGAATGTATAGCCTTCCCATGTATGCTTCCTTTAAGGGTAATTAGAAAGGAAATATTGTATTATGTAGTGTGGGCTTCTACAGTCATGTTGGAAGACAAAATACTTTGGAAGTTGTCTCCCTGCCTATATATCCTTTCTTACTCAAACTATAAAATCCATAAGCAGATGAAAATTGTTAGAGATTTTCCTTTTTTTTT
>NW_007760771.1:0-1124 GCF_000696425.1 Galeopterus variegatus | reverse complement strand
ACATAACATGCATGAATTTTTAAAACATACTAGAGAGGAAGAAAAAGCTAGACACAAAAAAGTACATACTGTGTGATTCCATTTATATGGAGTTCTAGAACTGATTAGTAGTTGTTTCTTTGTGGGAAAGGACAGGAAAATTTTTTCTGGTGTGATGAAAATGTTTTTATCTCAAAAAGAGTGTGGTTTATACTGATGTATGCATTTGTAAAAACAATGAAATTGTAACCTTGAGATTTATGCATTTCCCATGTAAATTTTACATATAATGTAACCTAAAACAAACAGAAAACAAAACAACCTGGAAACAAACATTTAATTCTATTGAGCAGGTTTCCTTTTATAGTGGTATCTCTAAAAATTCTGAAACTGTATTTTTTTTGTATTATTAGCTTGAGCAAATAAATAAATACATGGAGAATTATGGGAGCCAGGTTTCTCCTAGTTGGAACAGAGTGTTATAAATATGGAAAAGCAGAAGACTAGAATGTATACTGTGGTGTTTATTTGGAATCGGAGGTGATATGTCACAATGAAATCATGGTTTTCAATATATGCAATCTGTTTGTTTACATCTTGGCTCTTTCTGCTGAGAGGGTCTAGAAACAATGTCCCCCCAAAAAGTACCATTAAACTTATTGCGCATGTGCTTACTAAATACCTCAGTTTCCTAAAAAGATTCAGGATTCCTTGGAGAAATAGCTGATTTCAGAGTTTGGAGAGAGAGAAAGTAGAAGATAAGCCTGGAATAACTTTTTGCCTCAGAAAGTAAGAAAGTCCTCTATCTTAGTCTGCTCAGGCTATTATAATAAAATACCATGGACTAGGTGGTTTAAACAACAGACATTTATTCCTTACAGTTGTGGAGGTGGAGAAGTCCAAGATCAAGGTGCCAGCCAATTTGGTTTCAGGAGACAGCCATCTTGCTTCTTTCCCTTTTCTCTGTGTTTTTACATAGGAGGGAGGGAGTTCTGGTCTTTTACTTCTAATAAAGCCATGAATCCCATCATGAGGGAGAGCCCACCTTCATGACCTCATCTAAACCAAATTACCTCCCAAAGGTGCTCACCTCCAAATACCACCACACTGGGAGTTAGAGTTTCAAAATATGAATTTGGGAGGTG
>NW_007760770.1:5696-6461 GCF_000696425.1 Galeopterus variegatus | reverse complement strand
ACCTCCCAGGAATAGGGAGAGACATGGACCTTCAGATCCATGAGGCTCAAAGATCCCCAAAGAGATTCAATCCAAAAAATTCTCTTTGAGAAACTTTATAGTTGAACTGGAAGAGCTCAAAGATGAAGACAGAATCCTTCATCTTTGGAAAAAAATCCTACGAAGTCACCTATAAGGGAGCCCACATTAGACTAACAGCAAATTTCTCAATAGAAATTCAATAAGCCAGAAAAATACGGGATAATATATTAAAAATATTGAATTAAAAATACTGCCAGCCAAGTATACTATACCCAGAAAGCATATCCTTCAGAACTGAGGGAGAAATACTGTATTTCCCAGACAAACAAAAACTGAGGGAGTTCACCACTACAGGACCCACCATGCAAGAAATCCTCAAGGGAGCTTTGCATGTGGAATCCAAAAAAAGATAATCACTACAATGAATATGCATGAAAGGACAGAACTCACTGGTAGAACAAAAATGCAAAGTAGAAAGAAAAAGTAGCTACATATTGCCATTTAAAAATACCACAAACATCAAAGACAAACAATAAAAAGGGAAGAAAAGAACAGAAGACATTTAAAACATAAAAACAAAAATCAATAAAATGCCAGGAGTAAGACAATACATTTGAATAATAGCTCTAAATGTAAATGGATTAAACTCCCCACTCAAAAGACACAAATTGACTGATTGGATTAAAAAGCTAGACCCAATTATATGCTTTCTTCACAAGACTTACCTCACACACACAGAGTAAT
>NW_007760770.1:0-219 GCF_000696425.1 Galeopterus variegatus | reverse complement strand
GGCCAAAAAAATGATTACATAGTGTAATGATAAATACAAAAATTATCCTGATTTGAGGATATAAACAAATAAACAATCATGAGTATATTTTTGGCTCCTGCATATCTCTTTATTTATTTTTTTTAATAATAAGCACCTGTGAACTCATCTTCCAATCTTAGAACATTGACAATAACATCCATCTACCTATGTGTTCTACCCATTTCCTATTTCTTAATC
>NW_007760769.1:6225-6461 GCF_000696425.1 Galeopterus variegatus | reverse complement strand
TCTCTCTGAGGTCTTTTTCATAAAGGCACTAATAAACTCCCAAAGGACCCACCTCCTAATGCCGTTACCCTGGGTGTTAGGATTTCAATATATGAATTTTGGAGGAATACAAACATTTAAATCATAGCAGTTATCATGGATTCAAAAAAAAATGAAATAGAATCCTCAAATAAGTAAAAGAAATAAACTGCTTCTATGAAAGGAAAAACATGATTACTTGTGAAACTTGGAAAAAG
>NW_007760769.1:0-834 GCF_000696425.1 Galeopterus variegatus | reverse complement strand
TGAAAAAAAGTTGCTTGAAAACTCTTTCTAACTGTAGTTGAAACCATGATTTGAAGGATCAGCCATGTCGTTTCCCATTATTTTCACAGTACCTAGCAAGTGTCTGATACCCGGTAAGCAATCATAAATATTTAATAAATTAAATCAATTTACTTGCATAAAGTTTTCAGGAAGAATAGGAAATGAATGCAAATCTACTGGAAATTATTAGTTGTATGCTTTTATGAAAAAATATAAAGGAAAGTAATACTTCAAATTAATATAAGGTTCAGAATTTCTATTAGTTATTGTCTTTATTCATGCAGGCTGATATAACAAAATGCCATTGGGTAGCTTATCTATTTCTCACAGTTCTGGAAGCTGAAAGTTTAAGATCAAGGCACCAGCAGATTTGGTGTCTGATTAGGGCCTGTTTCCTGGTTGACATAGGGCAGCTTCTAGCTGTGTCCTCACATGGTAGAAGGGGCAAGGAGTCTCTCTGAGGTCTTTTTCATAAAGGCACTAATAAACTCCCAAAGGACCCACCTCCTAATGTCGTTACCCTGGGTGTTAGGATTTCAATATATGAATTTTGGAGGAATACAAACATTCAAATCATAGCAGTTATCATGGATTCAAAAAAAGAAATGAAATAGAATCCTCAAATAAGTAAAAAAGAAATAAACTGCTTCTATGAAAGGAAAAACATGATTACTTGTGAAACTTGGAAAAAGTTACTAAATGTAAAGCTCAGATAGCATGATTGTATAAAATGACTCTAGCAGGGAAAAAAAGAAAACCCATAATAAAAAAAATAGATCTGTTTTCTAACAAAATCAATAATAATAAAAAAAA
>NW_007760768.1:5783-6461 GCF_000696425.1 Galeopterus variegatus | reverse complement strand
TATTATAAATGTTGAATTACATTATACATTAATAAAACAATTGATAACATGTTCTTTTTTTCTAATTTTCTTAAAACATCCTACCTACTTCCTAGAAGATTTTTCATTTAAGCTGAAATTAGTAGTCCAAGTATCTGGAGAAAGAGTCTCTATCACTGATTAGTAACTCAAGGCCAATGTGTCCAAGATTACTAAGAACCTCAAAAATCTAACAGATTTTCTACTTTTCCTTGGGAAAGAGTTTTCTACTTTTCCCCCAGGAAATTATAAATGCATGATCTTTGGAAAAGTGCTCAGTATCTCACCATTAAGTATGATGTTTGCTGTAGATTTTCTTGTTTGTTTTGTTTTTAATTAGCAAACTATTTTTTGGAGAGTTTTACGTTCACAAGAAAATTGAATGGAAAGCACAGAGGGTTTCCATACATTCCCTGTCCCCACATAGGCACAATGTCCCTCACTATCAATATCCTGCACCACAGGGCTATATTTGGAACGATAGATGAACCTACACTGACACATCAGCGTAATCCAAAATTAGGGATTACTCTGGATATTGTACATTCTATTGGTTTGGACAAATGTGTAATGACAAGTGTCCATATGATAGTATCATAAAAAATAGTTTCACTACTTTGAAAATCTGTGCTATCTCTATTCATCTTCCACCCCAATCCC
>NW_007760768.1:0-510 GCF_000696425.1 Galeopterus variegatus | reverse complement strand
TTGATTTTTAGGTTAATTTTATTGTGGTGTGCAAAATACTTTTTATGATTTCTATTGTTTTAAATTTGTTTAGGTGTGTTTTATGACCTAGAATATGGTCTATCTTGGTGAATGATCTAAGTGAGCTTTTGAAGAGTTAAAATTGTTGTTGCTAGATGTTGTTGTTGGACAGGATATTCCATAAATATAAGTTAGATTAAGTGCACTGATAGTGCTGTTCAGATCAATTACATTCTTACTAATTTTCTGGCTGCTCCATATATAAATTACTGATAGAGACGTATTGAAGTCTTCGATTATAATATTGGATTTGTCTATTTTTTCCCTGCAGTTCTATCAGTTTTTGTCTCATATATGTTGATGATCTGTTAAGGTACATACATTTTTTAGGATTGTTGAGTCTTCTAGGAGAATTATAATCTCTAATAATTTCCCTTGTTCTAGAGTCTGACTTATCTGAAATTAGCTATTCTATACTTTAATAATTTTTATTAGTGATAACATGGTTCA
>NW_007760767.1:10314-10598 GCF_000696425.1 Galeopterus variegatus | reverse complement strand
CCCAAATGCAAGATCCCCAGTTAAATAAACATAAGCAGAACTTCAATGCATACCTACTATATCAATAACCATATGTTTTCTTGTATTAAGTTTTCTTTGTACTCAGTGTCACCACATTACCTAAAATGCAAATGTTGAATGTTACATAAGGCAAAATCTCTAAGCAATGCCTTAATGCTCAATTTCTCCTAGTAATCTTGAAAACTTGTTACAACAGCAATACACTGTTCTTGCAGTGATATCTAAATAGCGGTTTTTGTTTTTGTTTTTGTTTTTTACAATTT
>NW_007760767.1:4137-6916 GCF_000696425.1 Galeopterus variegatus | reverse complement strand
CCACTTGTGGACCTAACTGCCACCCTGAAGGAAACACTTGTCCTAGTTTCAGCCCTATTTGGGAGCAATATAGCAGGCAATCACATCAGCCCTAGGACCCAACAAAAGGTTTTTAACTGCCAAAACAAATCTGTAAAGAATAAAAGAGGCATTTGTTTCTTCAAATCTAGAGAAACCAATGCAAGTCTACAAAGATAATAAAGAATCAAGCAAACATGACCAGCAAAGGAAACTAATAAAGCTCCTAGATGCAAGAGAACACAGAAAAAAAAAAGCTAAATGAAACTAAGACTAAAAATGCATAAGCAAAGTGATAAGTTTAATAAATAAAGAATAACCATAATAAGAACCAAACAGAAATCCTACAGCTGAAGAACACAATGGCAGACTGGTAAGAATTCAATAGAGACCTTCAACAGCAGACTTGGCCATACAGAAAAAAGAATAAATGAACTCAAAAACAGGCCATCTGAAATCAGCCAGAAAAAAAGGAAAGCACACCTGATTTATGAAACATCATGAAGAATAGGAATGCATGCACTGTGAGTGTCCCAGAAGAAGAGAGATAAAAGAGACATAAAGCTTATGCAAAAAATAATAGCTGAAAACTTCCAAAATTTTGAGAGGGGCATGAGTGTACAGATTCATAAAGCACAAAGGAATCCAAACCAAATCAACCCAAAAATGATTATCTCGAAGAATATTATTATCTAATTGTCAAAAGTCAAAGAGAAAATTTTGAATGTAGCAAGAGATAAACAATTCTTTACATACAAGGGAACCCCATAAGGCTATCAAAGGATTTCTCAGCAAAAACCTTGCAAGCCAGGAGGGAATGGGATGATATACTCAAAACACTGAAAGAAAAAAAAAAAGTCCAGCCACAAAGAATACTATATTTGGCAAAGCTGCTCTTCAGAAATTAAACAGAAATCAAGGCATTCTCAGAAAAAAAAAAAAGCTGAGGAATTCATAACCACTAGACCTGACTTATAAGAAATACTAAAGGCAATTTTTCAAGTTGAAATAAAAGGACACTAAATAACAATGTGAAGACATTTGAAAGTATAAAACTCAGCATTAAAAGTAAATATATGCTCAAAATTAAAATACCCTGAACTGCAATGGTGGCATGTGAGTCACTTTTAACTGTAATATAAAAGTTAGAAGATAAAAGAATTAAAAATAACTTAGCTACAAAAAATTATTAATGGATACACAATATGAAAACATGGAGTGTGACATCAATAGCATAATATGTAGGGATCAGGTAAAAGTATAGAGATTTTGTATGTGATTTGTGTTAACTTGTTATCAGCTTAAAATAGACAGCTATAATTATAATATGTTCTATGTAAAAGCCTTGTGGCAACTACAAAGAAAAAACTAGTAGTATGCACAGAAAAGATAAAGAAAAAAAATCAAAGCATACCACTATAAAAAAATCAATAAATCATCACAAAGGAATACAGTAAGACAGAAAGAAAGAAATGAAGGAAATACAAAAAGTCAAAAACAATGAACAAAATGGCAATAATAAGTTCTTACGTATCAATGATAACTTTCAATGAAAATAGATTAAATTCTTCAATAGCCACAGAGTGCATGAATTTACTAAAAAAAAATAATAAGATTCAACAGTATACTGCTTACAAGAGACTCTTTTTACTTTTAAGGACACACATAGGATTTAATTGAAAATATAGAAAAAGATATTTCAAGCAAAGGTAACCAAACTAGAGCAGGAGTGGGTATATGTAATCCAACAAAGTATACCTTAAGTCAAAAACTGTGAAAAGAGACAAAGAGGTTATTAGGTAATGATAAAGTAAGTAGTTTATCAAGAGGATATCACAATTGTAAAAACATATCACCCAAAAATGATGCAAGTAAATAAATGAAGAAAATACTACCAGAATTGAAGGGAGAAGTAGACGTCAATGCAATACTAGGAGACTTCATGCCTCACTTTCAACAATGGACAGATCATCCAGAAAGCAAATCGATAACAAAACAGAGATTTGAATGGCACTATAGATCAAATGGACCTTACAAACATATACAGAATATTTCATGCAACAGCAATAGAGCACATTCTTCTCAAGTGCACATAAAACATTCTCCAGGATCGATCATGTGTTAGACCACAAAATGGTCTTAAAATATGAAGAAGATTGAAATTATACCAAGTATATTTTGTAACCACAGTGGTAAAAAACTAAACATCAATAACAGGAGATAAATTAGAATTTTCACAAAACTGGAAATTAAACAACACATTCCTGAATAACTAAGGGTCAAAAAAGAAATCAAAAGCAAAATCAAGAAAATATCTCGAGACAAACAAAAATGAAAATCCATGTCAAAATTTAGAGTATGCAGGGACTTTTAAGATGGCGACGGGTCTGGAGTGGCCGTGCCAGGAGACAGCGTGACCCTGAGAAGTGTGCGCTGTGATACCAGAGTACTATTTGCATTTCTAAGAGCAACAATAAACGAATAAATCTTTGAACAACGAACCTACATCGACAAACAAGCAACAACAGGTTCGAGGTTTTAGGGCTGACACAAAAGAAGACTACTGAGAGCGCCCAAGCCCTGCTGCGGGTTCGAGCGAGCAGCCTGAGACAACAAAAGCCAAGGAAGTCAGCAGAGACGACACAGAAACGGAGTGAAAGGCTCCGGACCGGCCCAACTCTGCGAGCTCTGTGAGTCATCCAGCCCCACTTGCGGGGCGAAGCCTGACTGTTCCCCGCCCGCCTGGCTCCCGCCTACCACA
>NW_007760767.1:0-320 GCF_000696425.1 Galeopterus variegatus | reverse complement strand
CAGAGCAGAACTTAACGAAATTGAAACCTAAAAAACAATACAAAAGATCAACGAATCAAAATGTTGGATTTTTGAAAAGATAAATAAAATTGACAAACCACTTGCATGGCTAACAAAAAAAAGAAGAGAGAAGATTCAAATAACAAAAATTAGAAATGAAAAAGGTGATATTACAACTGACCCAACCGAAATACAAGGAATCATCCGAGATTACTATAAACAGCTGTACGCCAACAAGTTCGAAAATGTGGAGGAAATTGATAAATTTCTGGACTCACACAAGCTTCCAAAACTAAGCCAAGAAGATGTAGAAAACCTGA
>NW_007760766.1:5990-6461 GCF_000696425.1 Galeopterus variegatus | reverse complement strand
CCACAACCAGGCACACTGCCAGCACCACGGAGCAGGCCAAAAACATCTCCTCCATGTGGGTAGCCCACCACAGCCACCATGATAACCATGGCTGCTACGAAGGCAGTTAGAAGCGCAAGCACCACGCAGATGGTCTGCCAGCCACTGGAGTGAGTTGACACAAGGAGAGTCACCAGCAGAGATAAAAAAAGGAGGAGGATGTCTGTCTCCACAGAGCCCATTTCATAGTGATGGAAGAGACATCTGCTCTGATAGTATTGGGGGACCTGATCACGCCTCTCAGCATTGGACAGATCATTTGGGCAGCAAGTCAACAGAGTAACCATTTTTCTTTTAGAAGGAGAGAAGAAATCTAGGGTGATTAGAGGGGGAGAGGGGAGGAAAGGGGAATGAGGAGGGATTGGTCAAGGGGCATAAAGAATAATTATGATTTGTAACAAAATATATGCTAGTAATATTGATTTGATCAAC
>NW_007760766.1:1939-3111 GCF_000696425.1 Galeopterus variegatus | reverse complement strand
GGGAAGAGGAGGAGAGACCTACAGAGTTCATGAAGGTGGGAGAAACCACGATGAGAGAAAGCAAAAACTGCTCTGAGTGTTTTGGGCCGTGGCTGTTTTAAGGCTGAAGCTGCTGAGCACATGGAGCAGGAGCCAGCAGAAGCCCTAGCTGTGCCCCTCAGGTGGAGTTACTTGGAGGTGGCAGGGGAGAAGAGGGCCTTGGTGGCACCCAGAACAGCAAGACCACTAATAGGGTTCTCGTGTACCTACACAGGAGTGAGAAGCCAGAACAACTGAAAAAAGGGTAGCGATTCAGAGGCCAGTGAGTCATTGCAAGGGACTGGCATAGGGCCCATCCTATGGGAAGTGTTTGGAGCATGGGTTGTGGGGGAGATGGGCCCACCAGAACACTGGGACACAGCAAGGACAGCCAACCTGCCCCCTAATCAGCACAGGACCACTCAGAGGAGACTGGTCGGGAATGCAGAATTGCATGGGGTACAGTTTGATGAAAAAACTCAGGCCCAGATCAGAGTTTCTACACATCTCAGGTGCACCAGGTCTCTGGAGAGCTGGAAGTACCTATAAGATCAACTATTAAACCCTGAGCTGCACAAAAGGCCTACCCTAGGGAAACAGCAGCAAAGCAGCAATTTAACTCAACTGCACAACTCAAGTACTGGTTCCCACAGGAAGTTCTCCCATGTCAGAAGTAAGCAAAGTCCAAAAAACTAGTTCTGGACGAGGCACACCGCCAGCACCTCGGAGCCTGCCTGGAAGCCAGGACTGGACCCCACTTCCACATCCAGGCAAACTGCACCAGTGCCTCAGGGCCTACCAGGGGACCCATGGCATGGAGAAGTGGATTGGATTGCTCTCCCACAACCAGGCACACCACGCCAGTGCCACAGGGCCCAATGGGGACCAGAGGCATAGAGAAGGGGATTGGAACCCCCCCACATCCAAGCACACTGTGCCAGCATCTCAGGGCCTGCCAGGCGACCTGAGGCTTTGTGCCAGGGAGCAGACCCCCCCTCCCACAACCAGGCACACCATGCCAGTGCCTCAGGGCCCACCTGGGGACCCAGGGCATGAAGAAGGGGACCAGACTGCCCTCCCACAACCATACACACTGTGCCAGTGCCTCAGGGCCTGCCCAGGGACCTGGGGCATGGAGAAGGGGACTGGATACA
>NW_007760766.1:726-979 GCF_000696425.1 Galeopterus variegatus | reverse complement strand
CGACCTGAGGCTTGGTGCCAGGGAGCAGACCCCCCCCTCCCACAACCAGGCACACCACCAGCACTAAGGAGCATGCCAAAAACATCACCTCCATGTGGGTGGCTCACCACAGCCACCATAATAACCATGGCTGCCGTAAAAGTGGCTAGACACCACAACCACCATACAGATGGTGTGCCAACCACTGGAGTGCATCGCCACAAGGAGAGTCACCAGCAGAGACAAAGAAGAGGATGTCTCTTTCCACAAAACC
>NW_007760766.1:0-695 GCF_000696425.1 Galeopterus variegatus | reverse complement strand
CTCTATGATAATATTGGGGGACCCGATCACATCTCTCAGCATTGGACAGATCATCTAGGCAGAAAGTTAATAGAGTAACCATTATTCTTTCAGAAGGAGAGAAGAAATCTAGGGTAATGGGGGGAGAGAGAGGGGGAAGGGGAGAGATTGGACAGGGGCATAAAGAATAATTATAATTTGTAACAATATATATGCTAGTAATATTGATTTGAGCAACATATCTCAATGTTCAACCCCCAAAGTGTGTATACATGATTTTGATTCAATAAATAAAATTTAAAAACAAACAAACAAACAAACAAACAAACAAACAAAAACAAAGTGTAAAGATCTTTGTAAAGATTTTCTTAAAATGTCCATCAGAAAGCATCCATTATGGAAGAGGCACTAAACAATCAAGCAGACAAAATGACTTGGGCAGATGTCGACCTCTGTCATGGGCCACCCTAATGCTAGCACATGAGCTCATGAAGTAGTTGCCACAGTGGCAGGAATGGAGGCTGTGCATAGGCTTTCACTGACCTAGACTGATCTAGCTACTGATAATGTCAACCTTCCAATATGCTAGCAACAGAGCTCATTGCTGAGCCAGTGATATGGCATGGTCCCCAAAGGAGGCCTTGGTGGCAAGTTGACTATAATAGGTCCCTTCCATCCTGGCCAGAGATTTGTTTTAATAGGAATCGGTATGTGTT
>NW_007760765.1:4521-6461 GCF_000696425.1 Galeopterus variegatus | reverse complement strand
CTAGGATTTCAGGCTCCCATCTATACAATAATGGAGTTAGATTAGATATCTCTGAAGACCTGATCATATTCCGATACTGCTGACTCTTGATTCTCTCTTATTTGGGGGAAAGCACCTGTCTGCCACCCCCTTACCTTCTCTGCTCTATTGGATAATTGAGACTATGAAAAATATAGTACTGGCAAGTTCACTATCATTTCTGTGCCTTGATTTCCTTCTCTGTAAAATTGAGATAATAAGAGTACTTCCTTACAGAGTAATTATTTGAATTAAGTAAACTATAAATGTGAAGTTCTTGGAACAGTGCCTGGAAGGTATTGCACATTTAATAATTACCAGCCACCTTTTATAATTACTAAGTATAAGATCTTATCATCACCACCCCCACTACCATCATGATCATCAGTACAACAACTAGAATAACCCTTTCATTTATGACAAATTAAACTCTATAAAAGCCAATTCTTGTTTTATCTTACAAGAAAAAATTCTTTATTTTGTGACTATACTATACAGACAGAAATCCAATATCCTTAACTACTATTCAGTCCTGATCTACAAGAACTAACTTATCTGCCACTGCCCTTCACATGATCTGTCCTCTCAAGCTGAGGTGATGACTCACCATCCCCCAGTCATGTACTGGTCATTCACCACTCAGCAAACTTACTGATGTCCCCAGGCTGGAATATCCTTCTTCCTGCTTTGCTCCACCCCAGTCCTACCAATGCTTCCAAGGCCATATCATACTTCATTAATCTAACAAAGGCTCTCGTGTCCACTCCAGTTTGTGCTACTTCTCAGTTTCCCCCAAATAATTGCAGTCCCCAGCATCCAATAGACAGCTAATTTTGAGCTGTCTGGTTTTGAATAAATTTTAGTTCTCAAGTGCTCTGCCTCAAGTCTCTCAGGAAAATATAAGTACGCCAGGTCAGGAATTATGTCTTGTAGTATCCCCTTCTCTACAATACTGGAAATGTCAGAGACCTTGGAGATAGACCCAAGTTCAGAACACAGCTCTGATATGTAAATGCAGGATTCTTCACCTCCTTGGACTTTGCTTTCCCATCTTCTGTAAAGTGAGCACTAGGTACCTAATTTACAATATTATTGTAAAAATAAAATCAAATTGCAGAATTGAAGCTCAGGGCTCAACAACATACTAGTTTCTCCTGCTTCCTCTTTGGAACCTCCATACTTTTATGAACTTAGGAGGTACTCATGATATACAGTAGTAGTGGCTCCTAGTAATTACAAAGTTCGGTTCAGGAGCTACATAAAATAAGATAGGGATCTGGCTCCAAAACTCACTTGTAGCTTAAACGTGGGCAAAATATATAACTTTAATTTATTCATCTATAAATCAGAAATACCATAAATAACTGATGTTTGTTGTAAGGATTTCTTTAGCTCATTTATGTAGAGTTTAGCACAGAATCTTACATAAGGTAAGATTAAACATGCACTAAATATTTACTATCATTGCTGTTTTACATTTTTGTCATATCAGAGAATATAAATATAAGTAAGGAATAATATACCATATTATTCTTATACAATTTTTTGAGTAGCTTATTAAAAATCTATAAGGTTTTAACATAGGTAAATAAAGGAAATAACATAGTCCCCCTGCCATGAGCAATCTGTTCTTTCTTCACGTAAGAATCCTCATTGGGGTTTTTCACACTCACTCATTGAAGAAAACCTTTTCCTCTGGTCAAAGCTGAGCTGACTTTCTACTCACAAATCTGAAGGTTTATTCAGGTTACTTCTCGCTTATTCCAGTCATCTAATGCTTGTGTTTTCTTTCTTTTGTATTCAATAACCCTACCCAAGTTAGATGAATATTCATGTTTCCCTTTGACGATTATCATTTACGTCAAAATAAAATAATTTTCTAAATTAAACTTAGCAAAAAGAAACATACCCACAAATACTGT
>NW_007760765.1:1363-2911 GCF_000696425.1 Galeopterus variegatus | reverse complement strand
TATATATATATATATATATATGTGTACACTTTTTTCATATCAAATTGGCATTTAAAGTGAATTTTGAAAAACGTTATATAGAATAGCTGTCAGTGTCTCAGAGGGTTTAGAAATTTCCCATCAGTCTACTTTTACAAAGATACAAACCACAGTTTATACTTCTACCTAAGAAATAGTTATGCCAAAGTCATTATTATTTTTCCCTATTGCATCAGGATTTAAAGCTCTGAGATTAGAGATGGGACATGGGGACTGTAAGGAAAAGTTTTGCTTAATGCCCAGATGTCAGGACAGAGCAGAATCAGGTGCCTGAGGGAAGCTGAGGTGAGCTGAGATGGGAAATAGCAGAGAACCCAATGGCCATGATTAAGGACAGAATGTAGACCAAAGATTTAATTTTTCCCAGAAAACCAAGAATGTGAGGGTATTAGAATTTCTATTTGATGCCTGGGAAAGGCCCGTTTTCTTAACTGTTCTTTTAGGGGGACCATTTGTTCCCAGGCACTCTCTTGCCAGGTGTGCAGGTAGCTAATAAATCTGTAGGAAATACGTTTCTAAAAATATATTATTTACTGTGATTTAAATTTTTCACATCTGTGTTTTATAGAAAATCTAGAAAACTGTAAGGATGTTATTAATGAATTAATTAATTCACTTGAAAACTATTTACCATTATCTACATCTAAATGCTAAAGGCTGAGGTGGCTGAAACGCGGTGTAGAAAATGCATAGAGTGGGATACAAACACATATAGTCCTCAATGGGTCTAGAGCTAAAGGGGGAGACAGAAATTAACAAGAAAACAAGCAGACATATCATTACAAAAATAAAAGTTTATCATTAGTCTTTTCTTTTTCTATTGTCAAAGCTTTATAAAACAGTAAATCTTTGACTGTTTTATGTTATACAGATATTTCTTCCTCAGTTGTCTTTTGAATTTGACTTTAAGCAACTATATGAGACAATTGCATTTTGTTCAACCCTTGAATACCTAAAAAAAATCTCATCCTTAAATTTGCGCTAAAGTTGGAATTGTGAGGTGAGGTTGAATTTAAAATTTACATTGTTTTTATTGTCTGCCTGGAAGCTTGCTCCATCTTTTATTTATCATTAAAATTGTTTTAAATAGTGAGCTTTGTCTATGAACAGATCTACTTTGAAAGATTTTTTTTTTTTAAATTTGGAAATATTTTAAGGCTTAGATCTGCATGATCAGATTTTTAATTTTTATGTCTTACTAACCATTTCAAGAAAGTTATTTTTGATGAAAATTTATTTTAATCTAGTTGCTTTCAGAATGTAAAGATAGAAAGACATATAATTCTTACAGTGCATCTTAATTTAATTATCTGACATATTAATTATAATTTCTCTTACTGATTACATCATTTTTCCTTCTGTTTATTGGGATAGCTTCATAAATTTTCAGCATTTTATTGTCGAAATTTTCATATTGTTTTTAATGCAATCAAAAATTATTTTAATTTTTTAATTGAATTTTATCATCTCACATGATTAATTTTATTTTCCATCATGATTCTCCTAATC
>NW_007760765.1:0-941 GCF_000696425.1 Galeopterus variegatus | reverse complement strand
AAATATTTTAAAACTCTCTAGTGTTTAGGGTTTCTTACAAGTACCTTACCTTTTTATTATTATTATTATTATTATTATTTTACCATTTTGCTCTATTTTCCTCAATATCTACTTCCTTCAATTAACTTTTTACCCTCTACTGTCCTCTGAGTCTATTTTGCTTCACTAAATAAAGTTTCATCAATTCTGGGCCTCTTATTGATAAGAGAAACAATTGGTAAAGCTTTGAATTTCAATTTCCCATCCCTTTTGGAAGGGAGAAATGGCTACCACCTGTGTTTCAAATAATATTTAAAACATGTCTCATCTCTTCACGTTTTTAAAATCGTGGGTATTTGAGAGGCCTGATTCAGAATTTGCTGATTGTAGATTATATTTAAATTATGCAGTGCTCCATTTCTTCATTACCTTGACTATAGCATTAAGTCCTTGATTTCTCCAAGTTTAGCTCAATGCTCTAACTCTACCACCTGTTAAATGGTTAGTTTTTTTTCCTTTTTTACAGTTTAATATTTAATGTCTTTCTTTTAACTAAAGTTTGCAAATGTTTGTGTTCTCTACAATTAAATAATTCATCTAATATAATCACAGTATTGTGTATGAAAGCAACTGAAACATGGTGCTGAAAAAAGACAAGGTCTGGGCAGGGAGAGATGGCTGGGAAGTGGGAACCAAGGCACAGAGCAGAGATCGGGATTTATAAGATGTGGAGGTAAACGATAATTAGAATAGTAGCATCTCCTTAATGCAGAAAATAAGTAAGTGAATAAAATGTTATGGGGGCTGAGGGTTGGCTGGGTTTCATCTCCTCCCAGAATAGGCACTGGGAACACATGTTAAATTTTTGGTCTTTTGGACATCACTTGTTTCATAATTAATACATGATTGTTACTGACATAAGGGGATGTTCTAGATGTGTGAGAACATATGCAGCCCAGTAA
>NW_007760764.1:6059-6461 GCF_000696425.1 Galeopterus variegatus | reverse complement strand
TTAGGAAGTGTATAATTCAAAGGTACTTATTTGCAAAAATATTTAGCAACGTCCAAAGGAGAATTTATAAAACCTAATGACATTTGTAGACCATAGATCATTAAGAGCTTGATTGAAAGAATATTTATGTTAAAAGTACTTACTAAATAGTCAAACATTTTTCCTCCACTAGGAAGATACTTTAGAGAAGAAAACTTATAAACGACATTGCTCTAAGGTATATAAAGTTGTCACGTTCTTTAGAATGTTAAAGATTGGAATATCAAATGTAGAATACTACCTCTTCCTCAATTCCCAGTGAAAATATGTTGCAACTCATGTTACAATTTTAAATGAAAAAATTTTACGTGAAAACAGCCTTTAGTAATAATAACCAAAATAAACGTGGTATTTCCAGAAATA
>NW_007760764.1:0-522 GCF_000696425.1 Galeopterus variegatus | reverse complement strand
ATAAAAAGCAGTGTTACTTTGAGTTCTATTTAGAAACTCATAGAAATTGAGATCAACTTCGAGCCTTTAGTGGGAGCTGTGGAAAATCCATACTCCTGCCACACAAAGCCTTGTAGTGACTGTCTTTGCTTTTTCTGAGATATTTGTCATCGCAGAAATCAGTAGCCTCTGTTATTTATTTACAAAGTGAATGAATTTTAGGAAGTGTATAATTCAAAGATACTTATTTGCAAAAATATTTAGCAACGTCCAAAGGAGGATTTATAAAACCTAATGACATTNATAAAAAGCAGTGTTACTTTGAGTTCTATTTAGAAACTCATAGAAATTGAGATCAACTTCGTGCCTTTAGTGGGAGCTGTGGAAAATCCATACTCCTGCCACACAAAGCCTTGTACTGACTGTCTTTGCTTTTTCTGAGATATTTGTTGTCGCAGAAATCAGTAGCCTGTTATTTATTTAGAGTGAATGAATTTTAGGAAGTGTATAATTCAA
Organism: Galeopterus variegatus; assembly: GCF_000696425.1. Classification (NCBI taxonomy): domain Eukaryota; kingdom Metazoa; phylum Chordata; class Mammalia; order Dermoptera; family Cynocephalidae; genus Galeopterus; species Galeopterus variegatus. The sequence goes on along the minus strand of NW_007760764.1, from coordinate 27 downwards.
AGGTACTTATTTGCAAAAATATTTAGC
>NW_007760763.1:0-6461 GCF_000696425.1 Galeopterus variegatus | reverse complement strand
AAGGAAAATGGTGTTGGAATCCCCAGGTCTGTTTGGCTGGTTTTTCTTATTAAGAGGCCCTTTTTGCTGAATGAGCAAAAGAGGGACGTACAGGGGAATATAAGGAAGGGATGACCGACTGGAATCCTCATCTCGGATTAGGTATTAGAATTAATAATCCTTTGTCAAGTAATTGTGCCAACTGTTAGTCTCTTTAAAAAATAAACAGGAAACTGCCAAATCTAAGGCCTGGACCATCAAAATTTGGTATATAGAGTTATTGTTGTCTGTCTGCTTCAGGTTTCCATTTTTAAAAGTTCACAGTCAACTTACCATGAAATCTAGCCCAGATTTGGGAAGCGTCCAACACATCTTAATGCTATATTAAGAACTTTATCAGTTTCTACTAAGTTCCCCCTAACCCCCCCTTTCCCCCCTCAAAAAAAAAAAAGAACTTTAGTCAACCCTACCTAGTATTGGTGTGTGATCCTGTGGAACCCAGGAATTGATACAAACTAGAAACTGAACTTGTCCTAAAAGTTCAGCTCATTCCATAAATTTTATTTATATGTAGTGTCTGATATGACAGGCAAATCCTGATATATAACATCTGGATTGAGTGTGTAGAACCTTCATTTTGACAAATTTTTCCAAATATATCTGTCAAACACCACTGACAACTGTTCAATTTATTAAAAACTCCTTGATATATGTAGTTTTTCCAAGAACACATCTATTTTGTATGCAAGATGTACTCCTTGGAGACGCCATGCTTTATGCACTTTGTAATTCTCTATGCCAGTCATAGTGCCTGGTACATGTCAGGCATTCACTATGTAATTGAATCAAATTATGGGTTAACTATTATATGTACTGGTTAGGTGACCAAGGAATATTAGCTATTGGAAAATTTGTGCCCCTTCTCTATACTCTTACCTTCCAAATTCTAGGTGTTTTTTTGTTTGTTTGGTTGGTTTGGTTTTTACATAAGTTGTGAGACCCGCTGGGTTTCTTTCTAGAAGAATGGCAAGTTAGCAATATCAAATTTAAAATTGACTTGAGTTTTCGAAGAAAACTATGGAGTGCCTATCTTTGGAGGTCTCTCTGAGAATAGAAATATGTGTCTTTACATAATAGATACTAAATACTTGTGGAATGGATAAATAAAAACCAATTCCGAGGTATTTAAATAATCACCTGTGTGAATGAACTATTCAAATGATTGTTGAAACGACATTCTTATTCTGAAATGTTTAATAATTTTAATTCTTCACCCACCTTCCTTTCCACCTTGGTCAACAAGTTTCTATTGTGAACTCTGTAGCTGATGGGTGTTCTTGTTTATATCCGAACAATTATATGTGCATATAGCATCCCAGAATCAGAATGTGGTTCTATTAAAGAACTAATAAAATCAATAAACTTTAGATGAGAAAGAGCTAGGAAAAGATAGTGTTCTTTGTACTCTTCTTATTTTTGCAACTTTTTTTTTTTAGTTAGTAATAGCCTTTCTAGAAAAAGCAGGATACCTTTTTGGAAGGTACCTTCTCCAGTAACAACAAAAATAAGATCCCTAGAAATGTATCTAATTAAAGATCTGTGATACCTTTATGTAGAAAGTGGAATAAATTTAACTTTATTGAAAGTTATTTTTTAAAGGCCTAAATAAATGGAGGGAGGACATGTTCCCAGATAGTCTCATTATCATAAAGGTGTTCATTCTTCCAAATATAGGTCTAGTGCAATCCCAAGCAAATCCAGCATGTTTTTGAAGAAACCTAAGTTGATTCTAAAATTTATACAGAATATCATAGATCCATAAGTAGACAAAACAATCCTGAAAAAGAAACAGGTAGAAGGATGTGGCAATGTTATTTATGTTTTTATAAAGCCATAGTAATTTAGGCAGTAGGGATAAGGAATTAGACCAACAAAACAGTAGTCCTGTAGCAGGCCCACATTTATATAAAAATCTGATATGTGACAGTTGAATTGCAATCAGTGGAAAAGATAAATTAATAAATGATGCTGGAGTAATTGATTATCCTTCTGGAAAAAATAAAAATGGATCCCTGCCTCACACCATATACAGTAATCAGTTTCAACTGGATTAAGGACTTAAATGTGAAACACACAGTTATGAAACTTTAAAAAAAAAATATAGAACAGTATCTTCATGTAAGAATTTATTAAACAAGACACAAAAACCATTAAACCATAAAGAGACATATAAAACTGCATCATATTTAAGAGCTCTGTTTATTGAAAGAGACTGAAGATAAATCATAATCCATAAAAGACATATGGATTTATATATTGAGGAATATATAAAGAACTTCAACAAATTCACAAGAAAAAGATAATTCAATAGAAAAATGAGCAAAGTACATGAACAGCTTTTTCACAGGAAAGGAAACATGAATAGCCAACACACACATAAAAATATGCTCAACCTCTTTAATAATCAGGAAAAAGCAAATTTAAACCCAATAATACCATTTCACACCTATCAGATTAGCTGTGATTAAAATTTTATAGTATGAAGTGTTGGTCATAATATAGAGCCAAAGAAACTCTCATAAACTATGGGTGGAATGTAAATTGGTGCAATTACTCTGGGAAAAATTTGGCATTATTGGTAAAGAAATAAAGATAAATTTGGTGCTCATGAACAAAACTTTGGGGTTCCTGTATAATCAAATTGACATTTTTAGAGAAAATGTTTATGCCTTGGGTCTTTGTATATTCATTATAAGTAGAAGTGTTGTCAGACATGACTTTAAATGATTCCTTGTTTAAACCACGCCTAATTCAGATCATTAGAAGCTGCTTTTACCTAGTCACGTAGTTTAACAGGTCTTTTATTCTGCATATAAAAAACAAAGTTGGTTCCTTTTGTAGATAATTTTTCTAACATTCATTTGGGAATAACTCGAATTGATCCCATAGTTATTGTTACAGACACATAGCTTTTAGCTTTTCTCCTTACTTTGTTGTCTAAATTTAAAAGTAAGCTTATTTTAGACACTGTAGCTAAAAGGACATGGTGATATGTTGTGTCTCCTTTTTACAAAACCATCTCTGACATTTAGTTTTATACTCAAACTCACTTAGTTGTGTTTTGCCTATATAACTTAAGAGGGTACTTCAAAAACTGTGGAAAGATAGAATTAAAAGATAATACTAATCTCTCCATGAACTTTTCAAAGACCCCTCATATTTTAAACATCACCTTGCTCTTACTCCAGACTGTAAGTTCAGCATTGTCCTTTGGTTAAAAGCAATAAAATGGGACCTGTTTCACCATGATTCAGGGAAGCAAAATCAGCATTTTCTTTTCCCAAATATAGCATTGGTGGCGATTTATAACATTCCCCCAACCTTTACAAGTTTAATGAAGTTTTGTTTTGTTTTTACATAAAATTCTATTTGTGTTTAATGCCCTGAATACAATATGTTAGTGGATTTTGCACTTAAGGTTAATCAAATATTCTTAATGTTTTTGTTTTTCTAAAAATTCTATCTTGAATTTATAGAACAGCCACTGAAGTTCTCAAATATTCACCTATAAATATGCATGGCTGGTTGTAAAAGCCCTCCTGCAGTTCTCATATTTCTGTAATGACCCAAAATATAAATTCATTGGTTTACCTCATATTGAATTTCCTGACTAGATGGTGCTTTTCCTTTTTCTCAAAAGTACATTTGTACTTTTTATGATTTCTCATGAGGGAATCATTGTCTTAAAGATTTGCTTAAATGTCTTCTATATAGATTCTTTACTATAAATGTAATTATTCTATGATCTATTTCCAGACTGTCTCCATTTTCACTCATTTTGTTTGAGGCTGGTCATTGCTGCCACTGGACATAACCACTGCTTTTTATGTATTGCGTTTCAAGTCATGGCACCTTTACTATTTCCAATAGGTTTTTAAAAGATATTTCTCTTGAGTTTTCTAGTTATTCAACCTTCTCACCTGCTGCTGCTGATAATTTGGTTTGTTCATTCCCTCTCACTATTGAGTAATACACATCTTTTATTTTATTCCTGACTTTTTAATAAAAATATTTGCCTATTGATTTTAGGGTTTTTTTTTTTAAACAATCATGGTAAATAATCCTTCTATTTCTAGGTTGCTAAGAGATTATCCTATATATAGGTGCTCAGTTCATCACATGCCATTTTGGCATCTTTGAAGATATGAATATATGTTAATCTCTTGTGACCTATTGATAGTGCAAAATACATCCATACAAGATTTACAGAATAAACCCTATTTATATGATGTGTCATGGACTGCACTAGAAATTGGGTTTTCTGAACACCTGATTTAGGATTCTTACATCTTATCTAAGTCAAACAAGTTCTTTCTTTTTTTTTTTTTTTTTTTTGTCTTTTGTCTTTTTTCCGTGTCCAGCAACGGATCGCAACCCTCAGTGTTGCCCCCGTACCGGACCGGGGACCGGCAACGGGATCGCAAACCTCGGTGTTGCTCCTGTGCCTCGCTCAGCCAGTGAGCGGGAACCGGTCTGTATGTGGGATCCGAACCCTCGGGTGGGAGCGCCGCCGCGCTTCCCAAGCAGCGCACTATCCAGTGCGCCACCGGGCCGGCCAAACAAGTTCTTTCTTTGTGCCTTATCAGGTTTGGTTATCAGGCCTGTGCTAGATTCATCAAACAACTGAAGAGCCTCATTTTTTCTATATCCTGTAACCTTTTTATGTAGTTTGGAAATTATCTAATCTTTGAAGTAAATCATATGTATTCGTTTTTCACCTTTTATATTTTTGGTTCAGTTTTGATAATTAAATATCACCTTAGAAAACTGTTTCCATTGAGATGTTCAAATTTATTCATAAAGATACTTTTATATAGTACCCTTAATGTTTTAATCTTTTCCTTTTCTAGTTTTATATTGGATTTTAAGACTAGATTTTCCAGAAACCTATGTCTATGAGGTATTTCATTTTGCAACGAACCAACATTTGTTTTTTAAATATCTACATCATACATTCCTGATTTTATTTTTATTTCTGCTTTTCCAGTAATATATGTATTGCTGGTTTTGAACTTAACTGAGTTCACATATTAAGTTCATTTTTTTATCTCTAATTTAAAAAGCAATTACTAGTGTCACGAATGAAACTGTATAGTTTTTACTCCCCATATACAAAATGAAATTAGGTGACTTTTACTGTCCACCCCAACCCATTTTCCCATTTTTTTGATAACATGAGCTAGGACTTCAGACTTAACATGGAGCTAGTTAAAGTTTTATATTAGATATTTTTCAAAAATGTTTAAAGTTTACACTCTATTTGGATGTTTTTTTTTTTAACAAGGAGCACTCATGGTTCCATCTTTCTGTGCTTTCAACGCTCACTACAGTGCCACAGTGTACTGCTTTTTCCACTCTTAAAGTTTTTATTTTGATTCATCTCTCCATGAACTGGAATATTTTTGAGTAACTTTTCTTATGAAGGTACCCAGCTGACAAATTTCTAGGCACATTTGTTTTTCTTTTAAAACTCTGCAAATGTTGAAATGTCTGTGGTCCTTTGTTTTCAAAAGAGTGACCCGAAAAACTGCGACTTCACCTTTTACCAGATGTAAGCATCACGCCCAGGAACTCCACCCCAGCTACCTTGCAAAGATGCAGACTGAGGGAATGAAGGGTTACAGTCATGGAGGGGAACTCAGGGGTGGAGGGGCCATGGCCCTAGAAAGTTGTTCCCATCCCGTGGGGGGCTTGTGTTTCTGAGATGGGGGGCTACATTTGCGACTAATTGGAACCGTGGACTCCCGTTCCGCTCCCCACGTCACTACCTCAGGGTTTCATCTCTTCCTGGCTTCTGGCAAGTCATTAATCTCCTATGTTTTCAGAGCTGTTGAAAGTTCAAGTCTCCTTTTGAATTTCCTGAGTATTTCAAGGGAAAAGGAAAACCAAGGATGATTGGGCTTCAGTAACTTTCTACCACCAGATCCTCTACGTGTCTTTGTTTTGTAATTGAGTTTGTTTGATTATTGCTATAGGTCTATTACAGACCAGTAGCACAGATGGGGCCTTTTTTTGGGAAAATTGTGGCCTTTTTGCATCTGGTCTTCCTCTTGCCACTTAAAGTTAGTCCTGGAACATGGATCCATGTTCCATTGAAATAATTCTAAAAAAGTAATGTGTGTTTCTAATACAGGTGAAGACTGATGTTAGGAGTCTGTGGGTGAAGACACCGGGAAGCCTTCAACTGTAAAAGTGAGTTCTTATTTTTTTGCCACTTGAGTATGAAATGTTAAAAAGTTAACATATTCATAATTTAGGGGTTTTTGTTTTGTTTTCTTTTGTTACGTATTTTTGTGTAGCTATGCTCTGTAGGCCAAATAATAGTTTTTTAAAAAATAGAAAAAAACTATTTTAAAATAATTTTTAGGGCCGGCCCGGTGGCGCACTGCTACAGTGCGCCGCTTGGGAAGCACGGTGGCGCT
>NW_007760762.1:4945-6461 GCF_000696425.1 Galeopterus variegatus | reverse complement strand
TTGTAATGTCTCCCTTTTCATTTCTGATTTTCGTTATTTGGGTCTTCTCACTTCTTTTTTTGTTAACCTACCTAATAATTTGTCTACTTTATCTTCACAAAAACCCAACTTTTTGTTTCATTGATCTTTCGTATTGTTTTTTGGATCTTTATTTCATTTAGTTCTGCCCTGATTTTAATTATTTCTTTTTGTCTACTAGTTTTAGGATTGGATTGTTGTTGTTTCACTAGTTCTTTGAAGGGTAGTGTTAGGTCATTTATTTGAAGCCTTTCCATTCTTTTGATGTCAGTGTTCCTTGCAATAAACTTCCCTCTTAGTACTGCTTTTGATTCAGCAATCTCACTACCAGGCATATATCCAAAGTGTCAGGTCTGCCGCCAGCAGCCGACCCGTACAGCCCTAGCCTCGTTCCTTCTGGTGAGCGAGTGAACGGCCCGGATTACTCTTTCCCTCCTGTCCCCTTTGGAAGGAGACGGGGGAAGAGAGCCATGAAGAGAGGTGAGCACACCCACCGGCCCCACCCAGCCCACTTAAAGGACACTCAGACGCGGCGGGGGGTTCTGTCAGGCAGTTCCATTTATTAGCACACAAGCATTAGCTTTTATAGGTAAATGGCAAAGTCAGGTTTTTTACATCCTCCAGTCAGCTTAAGGGTTAAGGGCATGCATCCTGTCTCCATACCTAGCTATTGCAATTACAGTGTTCACAAGTGCAGTCAATAAGGGCTAAGGCAAGCTTCCTGCAGACACTCCCACCTTGCTTTCTCCTGGTGCTGTCTTAGGCTGCCACATTAATCCACTTGTAATGTCACTTTAAGGGGGTGTTAGTTTTTTAAAGGCCCAACATCTCCCCCTTTCTGTTTTAATAAAGCAGCTGGAGGTGGCTAACCTTCCCAGCCTCACCTCCATTCCCTCTGGTGGCTGTGCCTGTCTTAGGTTGTTTCCCTCTGGAAATCTTACCCGTCATTGACTATCTAGCCAAGCGGGGGCAGGGCGGAGCCTTAGAGATTGATGTTGCTTGAAGGGCCATATTGACCCAAGGGCTTTCATGGCTTTCATTATGGGCCACCTCTTCTACCACCTGGGTGAACACTACGACAGAAGTGGTGTTGCGCCTTGCAGGGGACACAACCTGACAAATGGCATAAGGCCCCAAGATGAAAGTGGCTAAGGGGGCCCGGCAGGGAGGACAGCAGTGTGGTGAGTCACGGGGAACTTGAAAGCCAGCTTTAGAACCAATCACTATCAGCTTTGCGTTCTTTTTTGCTCTTTTCTAGCCCTTCTCTAAGCCTAGCTAGGGAATCCTTGACCACTCCAGAGTGTTGGGCGTAGAAGCAGCACTTTTCTTTGAAGGCAGCACATAGTCCTCCTTGCTGTAAGAAAAACAGGTCTAGTCTGCGTCGATTCTGTAAAAGAACTTCAAAAATTGATGTTAGCAATTTTGTTTTTTTTTATGTACAGACACTTCCAAGCGGCTTGTATGACCTCCCAGGTTTGGTTGGCTGGCTCCTGGGGAC
>NW_007760762.1:0-686 GCF_000696425.1 Galeopterus variegatus | reverse complement strand
CCACATTAATCCACTTGTAATGTCACTTTAAGGTGGTGTTAGTTTTTTAAAGGCCCAACACAAAGGAATGGAAATCATCATGTTGAAGGGATACCTGCACTCCCATGTTCACTGCAACTCTATTTACAACAGCCAAAATATGGAACCAACCTAAGTGTCCATCAACAGATGACTGGATACAGAAAATGTGATATATAAACACAATGGAATACTACTCAGCCATAAAAAAGAATGAAATTCTGCCATTTGCAGGAACACGGATAAGTCTGGAGGAAATTATGTTAAGTGAAAGAAGCCAGAAAAGGAAAGAGAAATACCACATATTCTCACTTACAACTGAGTGCTAAGAAAACAAGCAAGCAAGCAAGCAAGCAAGCAAGACCAATTTTCAGAATTTTCAGAAAGGGAAAACAAACCTAAGGATATTAGAGATGGGGGAGAGGCAGAGGACAAGGTTTGGGAAGAGATAGGTTGGGTAAAGGGCATAAAGAAAAACCACAATTTGTAATCATACTATGCTTATAATAATTTTTTTTAAAAAAGAAAATAGCTAGAGGCTCCTACTAAGACATGCTCTGAGCTTATTTCCAGAATAAGAAACGACTATTATATTTTGCCATTAAGGAGGATAAAAAAACAGAATTTTGTGAAGTATGAGAGAAACATTCTTGGTGCACATTATTTTA
>NW_007760761.1:5557-6461 GCF_000696425.1 Galeopterus variegatus | reverse complement strand
CTACTATCTTCAATGAAATTAAACTATTCAAACTAATCTCATCAATTTAATTAAACTAACCCACCTAGTCTCATCAATCAAATTAAACTAGTCAAACTAGTCACATCCATCTAATTAAAATAATCAAACTAGTCTCATCATCTAATTAAACTAATGAAACTATTCTCTTCAATCCAATTAAACTAATCAAACTAGTCTCTTCAATCTTATTAAACTAATCAAACTAATCTCATCAATCTAATTAAACTAATCAACCTTGTCTCATCAATCAAATTAAACTAGTCAAACTACTCTCATCATTTAATTAAAATAATCAAACTAGTCTCATCAATCTAATGAAACTAATGAATCTCCTCAATCTAATTAAACTAATCAAACTAATTCCTACAATCAAATTAAACTAATCAAACTAGTCTCATCCATCAAATTAAAATAATCAAACTATCCGCGTCATCTAATTAAACTAATCAAACTAATCTCATAAATCAAATTAAACTAATCAAACTAATCTCATCAATCTAATTGAAAGAATAAAACTAATCTGAACAAACTAATTAAACTAAGCAAACTAATCTCATCAATGTAATTAAACAAATCAATCTAGACTCATCAAACTAAACTAATTTCACAAATCCCAACAATCAAATTAATCTAATCGAACTACTGTCATCCTTCTAATTAAAAAAATCAAACTATTCTCAACATCTAATTAAACTAATCAAACTAATCCAACCATTCTTATTAAACTACTCAAACTAGTCCCATCAAACTAATTAAACTAATCAAACTAATCACATCAATCTAATTAAACAAATCAAACGAGTCTCATCAATTTAATTAAACTAATCAAACTAACCTCATCACTCTAATTAAACTAAATAATTTAATCTCATCCATCTCATTA
>NW_007760761.1:0-1374 GCF_000696425.1 Galeopterus variegatus | reverse complement strand
TGAAACTAGTCTCATCAATCTAATTAAACTAATTAAACTACACCCATCAATTTAATTAAACAAATCAATCTCAACAATCTAATTAAACTAATCAAACTATTCTCACCAATATTATTAAACTGCTCAAACTAGTCTCATCAATCTAACTAAAATGATCAAACTAGTCTGATCTTCTAATTACTCGAATCAAACTATTCTCATCAATATAATTAAACTAATCAAACTTGACTCATCAATCTAATTAAATAAATCAAACTATTCTCATCAATCAAATTAAACTACTCAAACTTGCCTCATCAATCTAGTTAAACTAATAAATAAATTTCATCTATTAATTTAAACTAATCAAACAAGTCTCATCAATCTAATTAAATTAATCAATCAAATCAATCTAATTAAACTAATAAAACTAATCCCACCAATCTTATTAAACTGCTCAAACTTGTCCCATCAATTTAATAATATGAATCAAACTAATCTCAACCATCTAATTAAACTAATCAAACTATTTTCATCAAACTAATTAAACTAATCAAACTAATATCAACAATCAAATTAAACTAATCAAACCAGTCTCATCAATCTAATTAAACTCATCAAACTAGACTAATCAAACTAATTAAACTAATCAGAAGAATGCCAACAATTAAATTAAACTAATCCAACTATTCTCATCAATCTAATTAAAAAAATCAAACTATTCTCAACATCTAATTAAACTAATCAATCTAATCTCATCAATTTAACTAAACTAATCAACGTAGTCTCATCAATCAAATTAAATTAGTCAAACTAGTCTCATCCATCTAATTAAACTAATCAAACTATTCTCATCATTTAATTAACCGCATCAAACTATTCTCATCAATCTAATTAAACTAATCATACTACTGTCTTCAATGAAATTAAACTATTCAAACTAATCTCATCAATTTAATTAACCTAACCAACCTAGTCTCATCAATCAAATTAAACTAGTCAAACAAGTCACATCCATCTAATTAAACTAATCAAACTATTCTCATCATCTAATTAAACTAATGAAACTATTCTCCTCAATCCAATTAAACTAATCAAACTAGTCTCTTCAATCTTATTAAACTAATCAAACTAATCTCATTAATCTAATTAAACTAATCAACCTTTTCTCATCAATCAAATTAAACTAGTCAAACTACTCTCATCAATATAATTAAAATAATCAAACTAGTCTCATCAATCTAATTAAACTAATGAATCTCATCAATCTAATTAAACTAATCAAACTAATACCTACAATCAAATTAAACTAATCAAACTAGTCTCATAAATCAAATTAAACTAATCAAACTAATCTCATCAATCTAATTGAAAGAATCAAACTAATCTGAACAA
>NW_007760760.1:6169-6461 GCF_000696425.1 Galeopterus variegatus | reverse complement strand
CCCTTAGACTTACTTAAATAGTTTGGCAAGTTAATATGCTTTAAAAATTGAAAGCTAAGAAAAAAATGTAAAATATAAACATTATTTTTTAATGAGTCCTTACTCTATTCACCTTTTTTGATCAAAAACCATTACAGTTCCTTATTCTACCAGTTTAAAAGCTTTTTATCATAGCAAAGATAGATAATTTTACCCAATTTAAAAAAAGTTACTTCTTTTTATAGTAGTAGTTAGTGTGTTCTCAATTAGCTAGATGCATGAAGATTCAATTATTTGACAACAAAACAGAGAA
>NW_007760760.1:0-468 GCF_000696425.1 Galeopterus variegatus | reverse complement strand
TTAAAAATTCTTTTGTTAGTTTGTTATTAAATATCTTTATACTCTAAATCTTAAAAAAAAATCTAAAAGCGAAAATAATAAGTGATTCATAATGGTTATGTTAGTGTAAAAATCTACCATAGAACAATCAGTAAGAAATATTCAATGAAAAACAATAACAACACACTAAAAAACCCCTTAGACTTACTTAAATAGTTTGGCAAGTTAATATGCTTTAAAAATTGAAAGCTAAGAATAAAATGTAAAATATAAACATTATTTTTTAATGAGTCCTTACTCTATTCACCTTTTTTGATCAAAAAACATTACAGTTCCTTATTCTACCAGTTTAAAAGCTTTTTATCATAGCAAAGATAGATAATTTTACCCAATAAAAAAAAAAAGTTACTTCTTTTTATAGTAGTAGCTAGTGTGTTCTCAATTAGCTAGATGCATGAAGATTCAATTATTTGACAACAAAACAGAGAA
>NW_007760759.1:5801-6461 GCF_000696425.1 Galeopterus variegatus | reverse complement strand
GGTTATTATAGCTTTGTAGTATAGTTTAAAGTCAGGTAGTGTTATGCCTCCAGCTTTATATATTTTGCTCAGGATTGCGTTGGTTATGCATGGTCTTTTGTTATTCCATATAAATGTCTGGATAGTTTTTTCCATTTCTGAGAAAAATGTCATTGGAATTTTGATGGGGATTGCATTCAGTCTGTAGATTACTTTGGGTAATATGGACATTTTCACAATGTTGATTCTTCTGATCTAAGAGCATGGGATATCTTTCCATCTTCTTGTTTCCTCTTTAATTTCTCTCAACAGAGGTTTGTAATTCTCTTCATAGTGATTTTTCACATCCTTGGTTAATTTTATTCCTAAGTATTTTATTTTTTTGGTGGCTATGGTAAATGGGCCAGCTTTCTTGATTTCTTTTTCTATGTGTTCACTTTCGGAGTATAGAAATGCTACTCTTTTTTGGGTGTTGATTTTGTATCCTGCCACTTTGCTGAAATCATTTATCAACTCTAAGAGTTTTTTTTGTAGAGGCTTTAGGCTGTTCAATATATAGGATCATATCATCCACAAACAGGATACTTTGACTTCATCTTTTCCAATCTGGATGCCTTTTATCCTTCTCTTCTCTGATTGCTCTGGCTAGTAGTTCCAACACTATGTTGAATAGGAGTGGTG
>NW_007760759.1:0-938 GCF_000696425.1 Galeopterus variegatus | reverse complement strand
CCTCAGCCCCAGGCAACCCACTGAACTTCTTTCTATTCTTATAGATTAGATTTGTATTTTCTAGAGTTGCATATAGTTGAATCAAATATATGTACTCTTTTGTCTCTATCTTCTTGCACTCAACATAATGTTTTTGAGATTCATCTATGTTGCTGTATGAGTCAGTAGTTTGTTCCTTCTCATTGCCAAGCAGTATTTTATTTTAATGCATACACCACAAATACATTTACTCATTCACCTGTTGTGGGCATTTAGGTTGTTTCCATCTAAGGCTATTATGAATAAAACTGCTATAAATATTTGTGTATAAGTCTTTGTAGACAAATGTTTTCACTTCTCTTGGATAGATACTTAGGAATAAAATTTTTCTCCTAAAATTTTTTTTCAGCTAGATAAGAAACTGACAAACTGCTTATATATCACTCCAAGTTATTATATAATTTTTCATTCCCACCAGCAATGTATAAGATTTCCAGCTGTTCCACATCCTCACCAGCAGTTGATATAGCCAATCTCTTTAATTTTATCCATTCTAATTGGCATGTAGTGGAAATTAGACTAGTGAAGGATGTTGCTTCAGGGAGGTTTTGTTTCTCCTGGAATTAGGAGCCCACTAGCCCATTATCTAATATATATTTAAAATAGTTATTCAGCCAGTCAAAATTTCTATCCAGTTGTACCATGCCATTATGTATCTCACACGTCTATTTTTTTCTGTTGAGAACTGAGAAACTTAATCAGAAATCCTCTTGGACATTTTCAACTTTCTAGCTATCAGTTTGAGGATAAAGCCGTCAAGTAGAGAAGAGTACAGAAGCCTTCCGTAATGAATTTTCTAGTTTTTCAAGGCTTCCAAAAATAAAGGTGAATAGTTCTTTAGACTCTTGTAATCTACCAGTTTAGCAATCCTACCAATTTAAAGGAATGTAATAAACACA
>NW_007760758.1:5920-6462 GCF_000696425.1 Galeopterus variegatus | reverse complement strand
TTCTATTACCATAATAGGATTTCCTACCCTCTTAACAGTCACAGTGGGAGCCAAGTTTCTAATACATAAAACTTGAGGGACACAATTCAAGCTTCAGTGAGTTTTGGGGGGACATAATTCAATCCACTTATATCCATAAATTTAGTAAGTTTCCTAACTCATGAAAAGAAATGTTTGTGAACTCCAGGAGATACCCTGGGCAGAGGCTTATCACAGAACTTTCCTAAAATTAGGACTCATCCCCAGACCCTTGTGAGTTCTAATATTGGGGGATGTCTTTATTGATACAGACAGGACGTAGGAAGCAAGGGGTGGAGTGGTTTGCCTCATATGGGAACAGATCCAAGAATATGAAGTTTCATTAAAGCCATAGGCTTTCTGGTGGCAATATACAGCCTTACAAACTATCCCCAGTAGACTTATAAGATGTAGTTTAAAAAGTTAACCACTTATGTCATGTTCTCATCAAATAGTATATCAGCAGTTCTATTTTTAGGGTGTTTTCTTTCTCACTGGAGAAAATTATCTGCTAGAAAAAAAAA
>NW_007760758.1:0-302 GCF_000696425.1 Galeopterus variegatus | reverse complement strand
TCAGAAGCCATGCAAGCAAGAAAAGAGTGGAGTAAAATAAATAGATTTGAGAGCACCCCCCAACCTAGAATTCTATCTTGTGAAATTATTCCTCAAAAGTGAAAGGGAAATAAAGACTTTCTCGAACAAAAATTGAAAGAATTTGTTGCCAGTAGACTTGCCTTGCGATAGATAGTTTAAAAAGTTCCTTAGAGAACTACATAAAGAAAGGAAACCCACTGGAGAAGGAATACATGAAGGTAAAATAAAAACTTTTATTTTATTTCTTAATTGATTTAACAGATGACAGTTTTTTAAAAATA
>NW_007760757.1:11884-12147 GCF_000696425.1 Galeopterus variegatus | reverse complement strand
TTTCTCTATTCTGCTACCAATGCTACCACATGGATCCCAGAAAGAGTGTCTGGAGTCCAGACCCCGCAAGAGTGTTTTTTTGTTTTGCTTTGTTTTGTTTCTTTTTTTTAAATTTTACAAGGACAATGTCAGTTATTCTGATTCCTGCCAAGAGTTCTCTAGAAACCAGGGTGCTAGGCCAGGCTCCTATAGAGAGCACATGTCTGTAATAATTACGCAAATATTAGAAGAGATCTCATTGGCCCATGCTGGCTGCTACACTG
>NW_007760757.1:3670-6462 GCF_000696425.1 Galeopterus variegatus | reverse complement strand
AGAGACCTGGGGCAGACCTCCAGTTGCGTTGGTCTCTCTGGCACAGGTCAATGAAAAATAGCAGCCTTGTCCCTGCTCCCTGGTCCATGTCTGTCTGTGTTTGCAGGTTCCCTCTCCCAGCCTGTGCTGATGCAGGAGTCCTCTCTTTCTGCCTCTCTGGGAACATCAGCCAGACTCACCTGCACCCTGAGCAGTGGCTTCAGTGTTGGTAGCCATGGGATATTCTGGCACCAGCAGAAGCCAGGGAGCCCTCCCTGTTATCTCCTGTACTATCACACAGACTCAGATAAGCACCAGGGCACTGGGGTCCCCAGCCCCTTGTCTGGATCCAAAGATGCCTCGGCTAATGCTGGAGCTCTGCACATCTCTGGAGCGCAGCCTGAAGATGAAGCTGACTGTTACTGTCATGTCCAGCACAATAATGCCTATCACAGTGACACAGAGATGGGGAAGTGAGACAAAATCTTCACTCTGCTCAGGGAACTGGGTTATTATTTTTTCCGACATTAAAATAACTTTCATGTACAGTAATTATATGTGGAAGTAGCTTCTGGCTACAGAGACTTCTCNCAGAGTGCTCTGACACTGTACGGATGTCTATTTACAGTCATTTTACCTTCTTCACTGATGAGTTATTTATCATTGTATAGTAACCTCTTTGGTCTCTTGTGACAGTTTTTGAGTCAAAATCTATTATTTGTCTGATAAAAGTATAGCCACCCCTTCTCTTTTTTGGTTACCATCTACATGAAGTGTATTTTTCCATCTCTTCATTTACTGTTGCCATTTTATTAATGGTTCTTGACTGCTTTGTATCTCCCTAGCTCCTTTCTCTCTCTCTCACTGTCTTCCTTTGTGACATGGTGGTATTTTACAGTGGTTTGCTTTGATAATTTTCTCTTTATCATTCTTGTGTCTACTAGAGTTTATCTTCTTTGTGGTTACAATGAAACTTACGTGAAGTAACTTTTACTTATAACAGTCTATTAGATGTTGGTGATAACTTCAATCACATAAAAACAAATCTACCTTTTCACTTTCCTCCCAACATTTATTGTTACTGATGTCATCATTTATGTAGTTTTATATTAATTATTTATCCCCAAATGACTGTAGCAACAATTATTTTTAATATTTTTGTCTTTTCACTTTCCTACTAGAATTAAAGGTGATTTATGCACCACCGTGAATGTATCACAGGATTCTGAATTCACCTGCACCAGTGAGTCATATATGGTCATATGTTTTTATATTACTAATTAGAGTCCTTTTGTTTCAAATCGAAGAACTACCCTAAGCATTTCTTGTAAGGCAGATCTAGTGGGGATGAACTTCTTCCGATTTTGTAAGCATAGGAAAGTGTTTTTCTGTCTTTTATCTTTCAAGGACAGCCCTGCAAGTAGAGCATTCTGCGTGGCAGTTTTTTCTCACCTTTTTTTCTCTTTTCTTTTCTTTTTGTTTCTTTCAGCTCTTTGGATATAATATACCACTGTATTCTGGTGTGCAAATGTTCTGCTGATACAATTCCTGATAATGTTCTGTGGGTTCCTTTCTAGGTTATGACTTACTTTTCCCTATGTGTTTCAAACTTTTCTTCATCTTTGAAATTTGGAACTTGGTTATAATGTGTCTTGGTTTGGTTTTTGAGTCAACTCCACTTAAGAACCATTGACCTTTTTTTTTTTTTTTGACTGGTAAGGGGATCGTAACCCTTGGCTTGGTGTCATCTGCACCGCACTCAGCCAGTGAGTGCACCGGCCATCCCTATACAGCATCCAAACCCGCGGCCTCGGCACTCCCAGTGCCACACTCTCCTCAGTGAGCCACAGGGTCGGCCCAAAGACGATTGATCTTTTTGAACATGGATGTCTGTGTCCTGCCAGAAAAAGTTGTTGAATCTTGTCAAATGCTTTTTATGCAACAATTGGGAACATCATCTGCTTTTTGTACTTTGTTATTCTAATGTGGGGCATCACATTGATTGAGTCACATACATAGAACCATTTTTGGAGGGAATGGGGGAAGGAGAGAGGTTGGAGAAGGGGCATAAAGAATAATTACGATTTGTAACAATATCTATGCTAGTAATATTGCTTTAACGAACATATCTCAATGTTCAACCCCCAAAATATGTACAGTCGATTTTGATTCAATAAATAAAATAAATTTTTTTAAAAAGAACCATTTTTGCATTTGAGGAAGAAATCTAAATTCGTCATGTTATGTAATCCTTTTAACGTTCTTTGAATTTGGTTTGATTATCTTTTCTGGAGGACTTTGGTATATACAACATGGACATTGGTCTGTAGTTTTGTGTGTTTGTTTTGTTTTCTTGCAGTGTCTCTGTCTCACCTTTGCTATGACAATAATGCTGGCCTCATAGAATAATATTGGACGTGTTCCCTCCTAAATTTTTTGCAAGATTTTTAGGAGAATTTGGGTTTGTCCATCTTTACATATTTGGCAGCATTCTCCCAAACCATCTGGTCATGGGTTTTTTCTTTTCTTTTCTTTCTTTTTTTTTGTGAACAGTGGCACCGCACTCAGCCAGTGAGTGCAGCGGACATCCGTATATAGGATCTGAACCCATGGGAGGAGCGCTGCTGCGCTCCCAACGCCGAACGCTCCCAAGTGCGCCAGGGGGTCAGCCCCATGGGTTTTTTCTTTATTGAGAAGTTTTCACTACTAATAAAATCTACTTACTATTTATGTGTTTTCTTCAGATTTTAATTTTTTCATGATTCATGTACATTTTTCATTTTTATTTATTCTGAATTATCTAATTTATTGGC
>NW_007760757.1:0-3057 GCF_000696425.1 Galeopterus variegatus | reverse complement strand
CTCTTTTGATCATAGTATTGTATTGTACTCCTTTTAATTTCTTTGACATTGGTTATAATGTCCAGTGTTTGTTTCTGGCTTTGTTGTTTGAGTCTTTCCCTCTCTCTCTCTCTCTCTCTCTCTCTGTCTCTCTCTCTCCCTCTCTCTATTTTTGGTTAACATAGTTGAGTGGATTGGGAAATTTGTTGATTATTTTTTTAAAAGTAACTTTTGGTTTTGTTAATTTTTGTGTTGTTTTTCTGTTCTCAATTTTATTTATCTTTGTTCTAATATTTATTATTTTTTCTTCCTTGAAGCTGTGAATTTAGGTTTTTATTATTTTTCAAGGTTCCTGAGGGCTTAAGTTAGGCTGTTGATTTGAAGTTTTTTTAATGTAGATATCAAAAGCTGTAAAGTTCCCTCTTAGCACTGCTTTTGCCGCATGTCAAAAGTTTTAATATGCTCTATTTTGTTTCCATTTGTCTCAATATATTTTAAAATTTCTCTTGTAACTTCTTATTCATCAAATTTCTTTTCAAATATAGCATACTGCTAAATTCAAAGATATCTGTAGAATTTCCAGGTTTTTATTTTACTGTTGGATTCGAGTTTGATTTCACTGTGTCCTAAAAAAGTACGTTGCATAACTTCAATCTTTCTGAATTTGTTAAGAACTCTTTTTGTGTGACTAACATGTGGCCTACTCCAGAGAATGTTCTTTGAGCCTTTGAGAAGAATGCATATTTTGCTGCTGTTAGGTGGGGTGTTCTGTACATGTCTGTTCTCACCCATTATTTTGTAACATTGTTCTTGTCCTCTGTTTCTTTACTCAACTTCTGTGTGAATATTTTTTCTTTTCTTTAATGTGGGGTATTGAAGTCTTTTGTTATTACAGTGCTGCTGTCTATCTCTGCATTCTGTTCTGTACAAGTTTGATTCATAGATTCATGTGTTTTGAGGATTGAAGCATACATATTTATAACTGTAGTACCATCTTGGTGAATTGAAACATTTATCATTATATAAATGTTTCCATTTATCATTATATAAAACTTTCCTCTTTTTTTTTTTTTTTTTTTTTTGGTGGCTTGCTGGTATGGGGAACTGAACTCTTGACCTTGGTGTTACAAGGCTGTGCTCTAACCAACTGGCTCTAACCAGCCAGCCCCATAAAACTTTCTTTGTCTCTTGTAACAACTTTTGACTTTCCATCTATTTTTTCTCATATCAGTAGTGCCAGAACTACTGTCTTTTGGTTACTATTTGCATGTATATATATTTGCATTGAATATACATACATATATATAGAGAGAGATATTTGCATTGAATATTCAAATATTTGCATTCTTTTACTTTCAACCCATGTGTGTTATGAGATCTAAAGGGAGTTTCTGGTAGATCATATAATGTTGGATACTGATTTTTTGTTTATTTGTACAATTTAAATTCTTTGGGGAGTTTAATCTATTTATATTTAAGGTAATTACTGATGGTAAAGTACTTGCTATGGACATTGTCTTAATAGCTTCTCTGTGTCCTAGAGATTTTGTTTCTCCTTTTCTTTCTTACTTGCTTTTTGTTTTATTTTGTTAATTTTTGTAGTGATATAATTTGATTCCTTTGTAATTTCCTTTTATGTATATTCTATAGATATTTTTATCATTTGTTGTTATCATTAATGCAATTACATTAAATAGTTTAATGTTATATTATTCTATCTTAAAATGATAAGAACTTTATTTCACTTGTATGCAAAATTCTACGTATTTATTGTTCTAGCACAAAATTTATGTTTGCTCTTGGTGTGACAAATTACATCTTATTTATTATATACACTAACAAATATTTTTAATTAGTTTTATGTTTTTGTCATTTAACTCTACACATCATTCTCAGACCAAGAAAGACTGTTACTGTGTGATCTCACTTAACATTTTGAACCTAAACTACTCAGTCTTAGAAGCAGAGAGTTAAATGGTTAACAGGTTTTGAGAGTTGAAATAAGAAAATGTTGATCAAAAGGTGAACAAAAATAATTCAAGTTAGTACATTTGTCCATGTATTTACCTTTACATGGTTGAATGTTATTAACATGTTCGGGGAGTTGAAATAAAGAAGAAAATGTTGATCAAAAGCTAAAAAATATAGTTCAAGTTAATATATTTGTCCATGTATTTACCTTTCCATGAAAGCCTTGTATTTTTGCATCGCTTTGTGTTTCTCTAAACTTGCCATTTTTTTTTCTGTTAAGAGCAGTAATTCTTGTACAGGAGGTGTGTGGTAAGAAACCCCATCAGGATGTGTTTATCTTGGAGAGTCTTACTTTGCTTGTTTCATAAAGCGTAGTTTTGCCAGACACAGTGTTACTACCTGATTGGTTTTTCTTTCTTTCTTTCTTTCTTTCTTTCTTTCTTTCTTTCTTTCTTTCTTTCTTTCTTTCTTTCTTTCTTTCTTTCTTTCTTTCTTTCTTTCTTTTTTCCCTATTCTTTCAAGGATTTTGAATATATCACCCCACTCAATTCTGACATGCAATATCTATGCCCGAATACTTGCTGATGAACTTACAAATACTCCCTTGTATATGACATGTTTTCTCTTGCTGTTTTCAAGATTCTCATTCACTTTGACTTTACTCAGTTTCATGATAATATGTCATAATGTAGTTAGTTTTGGCATTACCCTAGATGGAAATTTTTTTACTTCTTGCATCTGTATTTCCATTTCTTTGTTGTTGTTATTTGAGAAGATAGAGGGTGTTATTTCCTTAAATGAGGTCTTTGCTCATTTTCCTCTTATTCTTCTGTGATTTCCCTAACGTGTATAGTGTTTTACTTTTTTAAAAAAATTTAATTTGGCGATATACATTGTGGTTGATTATTGTTGCCCCTTACCAAAACCTCCCTTCCTCCTCCCTCTCCTCCATCACTCCCAACAATGTCCTTTCTGTTTGCTTGTCGTATCAACTTCAAGTAATTGTAGTTGTTATATCTTCTCCCCCCCACCCGGTTTTTTTGTGTGTGTGTGTGTGTGTGTGAATTTATATATTAATTTTTATCTCCCACCAATAAGTGAGAACAT
>NW_007760756.1:5823-6462 GCF_000696425.1 Galeopterus variegatus | reverse complement strand
GGGTTGCGATCCGTTGCCGGACACAAAAAAAGACAAAAAGGAAAAAAATAATAATAATAAAATAAAAAAAACCCCAATAAGAGATGTTGTTGATTTGCAAGTTATCTTAATATTTCTGGTCCTTTTCAAAAAAGGTAATAACACATTCTTTTACAGTGTGTTTTACCCTGATGATGACTTTCATTTTATGTCTACAGTGTAAAATCATATGAGGGCACTTCAAAAAGTTCATGGAAAAATAGAATTAAAAGATAATATGAATCTTTCTGTGAACTTTTTGAAGTACTCTCCTCTACATCTAAAATCCGAGGACCTATAGGATTATGGTGACTTACACAAGTTCATGTGAAAGGGAAAGTGAAGTTGAGGACTGAACGGAGGTACCCTGCATCGGAACCCGAAGGGAGAAAGACCTAACCTTAGTTAAGCAGCAATTACCCCCACACAAATGCTTTTTACAAAAACAACTTTGTCATGTTGATGAAATGAATCTCTTAAGTGTCTTAGAGCACCAGACTGGGAACAACTGAAAAAAATACATTCTATTAAAGTCATTATAGCAATGGTTTACAACTTTAAAAAAAGGGAAAAGCAGCACATTTATGATATTAAATGGCCATATTCAGGGTGCAAAAGATG
>NW_007760756.1:0-550 GCF_000696425.1 Galeopterus variegatus | reverse complement strand
TTGGCCACTAGTGCCTTGCATGTGTGGTTGCCTCGGGTCTTGGGCCTCTCCAGGGAGCCACTTCTCTGGTCAGCTTGGACTTGGCCGGGCTGCTGGGTCACCGGTCGGTACTGCAGGGTGTGTGGTCTCTGCTGAGCTTCCACCTCCCCTGTTGGACGTCTCCCTGTTCTATGCACACTGGGCCGGGCTGCTGAGATGCACGGAGGTACCGCAGAGCATACGGTCTCTGTGGAGCTTCCCCTTCCCCTGTTGGACAGCTCCCTGCTCTGTGTGCACTGGGCCAGGCTTGGGATGGAGCTGGGTGGTGGTGGTGAAGCCTACCTGCTGCTGGATTGTGCAGCGGTGGCTCCCCCACAGGGTGTGTGGTCTCTATGGAGCTTCTGCCTCCCCTGCTGGACATCTCTCTGCTCTGTACTCACTGGGGTGGGCTGCTGGATCACGCGGTGGTGGTGTGGTCTCTGTGGAGCTTCTGCCTCCCCCGCTGGACATCTCCCCGCTCCGCGTGCACTGGGCCGGGCTGCTGGATTGCATGGCTGCGATGTGGTCCCCA
>NW_007760755.1:6215-6462 GCF_000696425.1 Galeopterus variegatus | reverse complement strand
TGTGGCTTGTCTTCTAATTAGAGGAGGAATTCAAGTAAATCATTTCAGGTAATGCTGAAAGTCCAGCAGTATCTTTTTTGCTGTTATAAAGATTGTGTATTTGGTTATGTTTACCTTCATTTTTCTGATTGTAAATTTGCATCACGAGTAAAACTACTATGATTTAAAACAAAGCAAAATATAGAAAAAAAAAAATAATAATCACTGCCTCTACTTGCTTTAAAAAATCCTTTTTATCAACCCAATT
>NW_007760755.1:0-549 GCF_000696425.1 Galeopterus variegatus | reverse complement strand
TCAACTGAGTAGCAGCTTAATCCCTTTTGCCATGTCATGTAACATATTCACGGGTTCTGGGATTAGGACATAGACCTCCTTGGGGGAGCCAATATGTTACCTCCCACACTTGGTAATCAGGCCTTTTCCTGGGTATAGATGGTGGTGTCATAAAACCTGAGGAAGCTGTTGACAGGGTTCACCTGGTGGCGCAGTTTATTAGCCTGCTTCTGCACGGCAGGCAGCCTGGTAGGGGGGCCTTTTGGAGGAACATATCCACTGACACACAACTCTGGTAGCTTTAGAGTATCCCACACTCCAAGACCCATTTAGATTATGTTCTTGAGAATGCATTTTCCTACCTTTACTGCCAGTCTTCTGTCCTTTCACATCTTGCATGGATTTCCTATAGCCCCATGCCAGGAAGAGCCGTGCCTGTATATGGAGATACTGCACTTTTCTTTCCAAGTTATTTAGAAATGTCCACTATGACTGGCTGCTGGCATTGATGTTTTTTAGAGGCCCCCATTTCTTTATGAATTTCTATTAATAGACAGGCCTTTACATCTA
>NW_007760754.1:5607-6462 GCF_000696425.1 Galeopterus variegatus | reverse complement strand
TTCTCTGTCTTTTTGGTAATAGCCAGTCTAACTGGGGTGAGATGATATCTCAGTGTGGTTTCGATTTGCATTTTCCTGATGATTAGTGATGCCGAGCATTGAAAAATTGAAAGAAATATTTAATCATCTAAGTAAAATACTTTTTTAGGGAAGGTCCATGTCAATTTTCATTCTCTTTCAAAGTTATCTGTCTTTCTTCGCTGAGCTGTTAATGTTTCTCTTTATTGTTTTACAATTTCTCTATGCTGTGTCTAGGTCGAACCTATTTGTATCCATACTTTTCACATTTTAAATCCTGGAAAGTTCTGAGCTATTACCTTTTCAAATATAGTTTACCTTTCATTCCCATTTTGTGGACCATATCAATTTATTGCTGAATTCTGAGTGGATTGAGTGGTCCCATCTTAATTGATTGAATCTCTGTATTAATAAAGAGGCTTAAAAAATTCTATAATACACTTTTTTCTTAGATATCTAATTGGTTCTATTTTTTACTCATTTGTTCTTGATGCATTTATGTCTATTTTGGTTTCATTCTTTTCCACTTTTTAAAGCTAAAACTATTTTATAAAGAACTCAAAGACTTTTATTACAGCACTTTTGAATTTTTAAAAAAATTTCTATTTTATTGATAGCGAATGAGTCTCTCAGCTATTAATTCTGTTGCTCCCTTTCTTAATGCTAATTCTTAGGGGCTTTGGAATGATCCCTCCTTCCTAAACTTATCTTGAGTGATCACCCTTCCTTTCTGCCTGCCTTCCCTTCTCTCTGTACTCATTATTCCATGTGCTGCAGTTTTGGGGTGGCTTTTCCCACACTAGGATGCTGACCAGACCCCAACAATGAGCTGGGAGC
>NW_007760754.1:0-488 GCF_000696425.1 Galeopterus variegatus | reverse complement strand
CCAGCTTGCCTACAGATTGCACTGCAGACAAATACTAATAAATGTTAATTCTTAATCATCCTATTCTAAAACTATTTTCATATAGATTATAGAAAATAATGTGGGATGAAGGTTTTTAATCTCTTTGTCCTAGATTTATATCAAAACCACAATAATCCACTTTTATATGTTTCGTTTTCTTTAAAAAATTTAATTAGAAATATTTATGACATTCATAAATGAATAAAAATCAGTGTACCTAATGAACCTACCACACAATTTAAGGAATAAGACATAATCTATATAATTAAAGCTACAAAGAACCCCATCTGATTTCACCCACCTCCACTTCTATCCTCCTCTACAGAAACTACTCTCCTGAATTTGGTATTTAAAATTTCTATGCACTTCTCTATAGTTTCACATCATAAATATATGTTAAGCTTTATGCACATGGTACTATACTATAAGCTGGATGTATACTGCTCATTGCATTTACTGCTTAATGT
>NW_007760753.1:6069-6462 GCF_000696425.1 Galeopterus variegatus | reverse complement strand
AAGGTACAATTATTATCCCCATTTTAAAGTGACAAAATTGAGAGTCAAAGTAACATGCTCAAATTATACAGATAATTGATAAGCTTGGGAAATCAAAATCCAAACCTGAGTTGCTTGAATCCAGAACCCACAGGCATTTACCAACATTGAATGCTCTCGACTACTACACCATAGTCTTGTACCATCTCTTCCACATTTATGTACCAGAATCATCCCATTCAATCCAATTGGACAGATATTTATTGGACATCTACAGTATTGATGCCAGTCTCTGGGTTACATGCTCAGAATACAACAGTGAACTAGATGGTCTCTACCCTTAATAAGTAGTCTACAGTTTATTGGATAAGGAAAGCCCTCTGCCATGGCAAAAAAAAAAAAAGAATTTTTTTT
>NW_007760753.1:0-713 GCF_000696425.1 Galeopterus variegatus | reverse complement strand
GTATTAGGCAGATATGTTGAATAGGCAGTTAGATACATGAGTCTGAAGTTCCAGAGGGAAGTCAGGGCTAGAGATTTATCTGGTTCTTTAATTTCTGTACACCTTTGCCAAATTCACCTTCCTGTTTTCACCCAGTTGTTTCCTAGTTGAACACTTCCATGGATCCACTGCCTAGAGCAGATGCCCAAAACTGGTGGTTGAGTTGCTAACATGTTATACAAACCACAAAGGATGTAAAACAATTTAAACTATTTCCCAAGAGTTATAAATTGGAAGATGTCTTATAAATATACAGATATTGGAATATCTTTAAAATTCAAAACATTTAGAAATACAGTGTCCATATTATGTGAATAATGCTCAGAAGTTAGTTCACTTGGGTGGATGAATACCGAACTCCTGGTATTAAAGAAAAACAAATGCTATTCCTTTCATATTGTTATGTACCACAAAAACACTGTTTTAAATTTAATATTATGTACTTATATCAATCTTATAAAAATAATTCTAACAAAATATTTAGAAATCAATTAAGCTTATGCAATTTTATTTTAAAATAAATCATTGCTATTGGTCCATCTCTCTTATTGTAAGGCTCTCATTAATGGTTACCTGGGATCCCGTGTTTGTTTCATTGCATCAAAATACTCTAACACACTTTGGCTCGTTCCTATACATTCATCCAGCTGTCCATGGAGTTTTGTGGAGAAAAA
>NW_007760752.1:6104-6462 GCF_000696425.1 Galeopterus variegatus | reverse complement strand
TTCAGCACTTCAGGTAATTCACATGGAAATGAATAGCAGAGTCAGACAGGACCCAAGAATGTATCTCTAATAACTTTGAATAGTTGAAGAAGGATCTGAAAGTTTTGAGTAGGTGTGTGATTTGTATAACTGTTTCCCACTTAAAACTAATTGCTTTGGAAAGAATGTTAAATAAAATGTGCAGCAGAATGTCTTACTTTGGGGCCATGATTGGCTACTTCAGAAAAACTTCAGAGTAACAAAGTTTCTCTCTTAAAGCCTAGGAAAAATGTGTTTGACAAGAGCACTTTAGTTAGAAACATGTATTGATCTCCTATTTTACATTAAATTCTATGTGTGGTACCTGGCATATATATGT
>NW_007760752.1:0-947 GCF_000696425.1 Galeopterus variegatus | reverse complement strand
ATTAATAGATAGATATAAACTGTTTGATTTTGATTGTGGTTATAGAATATAAAGCCCTCTGCGGCTCTCAAATACCTCTCCCTTTTAGATTTATGTGCTACCTCTTTGTTTTCACTTGGCTCTTTATTGTTTGTCTTGACTCCTTTGCTGCCATCCTCTTTCTACAACTCTTTGTCACACAATAAACACTATCCTCTTCCTTTATTCCCACAAAGCCACATTGATCAAATATTTTTTTCCATATCAGACTTTTGCTACTATGAAGGTTACCACCTACCATGCCCTACAGCTTGACCTTATCTCTCTTGGTAAACTTTATATTTCTTCTTTTCCTCCATCCCCACATTTCTCATCACCATTTCTCTCTAGGGGGAAACTCAAATTCCTCTTACTTCTTTATGCAAAAGAATTACAATCAACCTTTGACTTACCTTATCTAGTTGAGGAGAAGCAATTGAGATAAAGAAGGATTCCTTAAATTGAGTAGCCCATCAAAGTGTTTTCTTAAACAAAAAACCCATCTAACTGTATGGCAATTTTAACACTCACCTAGAAGACACTCATGTTTGTTTGCAGTGGTCATTTGTTTGTACTATTACCCAAGCTTTGAAAATTGGCAGTTTGGTAGGGAAGACCAACTGTGTATAAATATTTGTCAGAGAAAGTAAATGACTACTGCTCCATTGTGACAAAACTGCCTAAAGCTAATTTCAAATACTAAGTGTATATAATGATTTCTGATAAGAGCTCCACTGCAATAAAAGCAAAATGTTTATAATTGCATTCTTGGTCAACAAGTGTCCAAAACATGTGGATTAAAAGCAAAAAAAAGAGTACATAATATGGCAAGCAATAGAATTTTTTCCAACTGTTTCAGAATGGTTTCTCTGGACTAACATCAATAATTTTCTTTCAATCTGTTCCACCTTATCCTAGACCACTGACAT
>NW_007760751.1:5890-6462 GCF_000696425.1 Galeopterus variegatus | reverse complement strand
TTTTTTTTAAGGAAATTTAATTATGCTTTTATTTATTTGATATTCATTACTGCTTATTCTCTGACACTAAATAGTGGGTTCAATTTTCTACTTTGTAAATGTAAGTGTATTATATCTTCATAGTAAACATATGAAATAAATGTTATTTCATTATTTCCACTTAACAAATGGAAAACTAAGGCACAAAGAGGTTAAGTAACTTGCTCAAGATCACACAGCTTAGTCAGTGCTAGGGCCAGATTTAAATCTCACAATCTGACTCCAGAAATCTGAATCTCAAAAGTTTTTCAGACAATAATATTCCTTATTCATGTGCAAACTAAAAATGTTGGTTTCAAGTGAAAATGTGTTTAATGTCATTAGAAATCTCACCTTCATTTCTAGGCTTCTCTCTGTAGTGCTGCCTGAATATACTTATTATTCATATTCACAGTGTCACTGGCTAATATTGTTCTTATCCCTGCATTTCTTTTTTTCTTATTCCGTAAATAACCTGCATATGAAGATATGAGTTTTGCTTGAGTGTTAATATGCCTGTTACTTTTAAAATTATTTTTTAATCTCTGCTACTC
>NW_007760751.1:0-399 GCF_000696425.1 Galeopterus variegatus | reverse complement strand
AAAATGTATTATTTATCTATTAAATGTATTATTTATATTAAATGTATTATTTATGTATTGCCGTATAAATAATTGTCTAAAAATTCAGTGGCTTAAAATAATAAATATTTCTTCTGTCTAAGTGAAACTTCGTACACTTTGATCAACATCTCCTCTTTCCCTATCCAGAGTCGATTTTAAATAATTTCACCACAAAAAAATAAATAACAGTGTGAGGTTGTGGATTTGTTAATTAGCCAATTTAATCATTTCACATTGTAGACATATATCAAAACATCACATTCTACCCCATGAATATATATAATTATTATTCGTTAATTTAAAATAATACAAAAGAAAATAAAAAAATAAAGGAATGTGGTTAAACAATTGAATTAGTCAGTAGAAACAATTTCTTGA
>NW_007760750.1:6025-6462 GCF_000696425.1 Galeopterus variegatus | reverse complement strand
AAAATGAATACAATAATTCTCAAATACCAGATCCCATAGAGCAGGAAACCTTTGAAATATCTGAAAAGGAATTGTGAGTAACAATCTTAAACTCAGTGAGATAAAAGAAGACTCAGCTAGACAACACAGTGAAACAAGGAAAATAATCAAGGACTTGAAAGAGACAATTTACAAAGAGACAAATAAAATAATAAAGAATGTAGCAGAACTCTTGGAACTCAAAGACTCATTCAATGAGATAAAAACTACATTTGAGAGTATAAGCAGCAGGCTAGTGTGTGCAGAAAAAAGAATTTCTGATCTTCAAAACAGTCTTTTAAAATAACCGAAGCAGACCAAGACAAAACAAAAAGAAAGAAAAAGAAACAGGAAAGAGAAAGAAAAATGAATAAAAAAATAAAATCTAAAACAGCTAGCAGACCACCTTAACAGCACAA
>NW_007760750.1:0-276 GCF_000696425.1 Galeopterus variegatus | reverse complement strand
GTGGAATAACAAAAGAACCCAAATAACCAAAGCAATCCTGAGCAAAATAAATAAATAAATAAATACATAAATAAATAAAATCGGACACATACCACTACCAAACTTCAAACTATACTGCAAAGATATAGTTACCAAAACAGCATGGTAGTAGCATGAAAATAGACACTCGGACCAGTGTAGCAGAATATCAACCTACAGACCTACAGCCAATTGGTATTTGACACAGGCAAAAAAAAAAAAAAAAAAAAAAAAAAAAAAAAAAAAAAAAAAAAAAAA
>NW_007760749.1:4629-6462 GCF_000696425.1 Galeopterus variegatus | reverse complement strand
CACAGCCACAATGGGTCCATGCGCACATCACTAAGAGGAAAGATCAGTAACAAAATTAAATCGAGCCAACCCATACAGGGAACATGCATCAAAAACACCTTTAGTACTGACAACGCCAGTTAATTTTGATGTATTTTAACATGTCGTTTGAGAAACTCCAGGGAATTTCCCAAAGCCATACTAAGCCAAAAGCTTAGGCTGTTTAATTCTGGGAGGCCTTGTCAAGTAACCAAAGGTGAACAAACAAGAAATTCCACGGAGCCGTGCCACACACACGGGACCCCCTTGTAGCCTGCAGAACAAGGGGTATCACTCCTCCTGACGTTCCTTATAGTAGGACGGCTCTTGAAGCTTATGAATTCTTGTCATTAATTATCATGCTTTAAAAATATGAGTATGCTTAAATATGTCCATTAATTTAACTTATAGAGCTTTCTAATCCTGTCACTCAAATCCTATTATTGTGACCTGAAGCTACTAGGAGGAATTCAGTAGGATTTATGGTTCAGGACAATACAGAAGCTTTCATTTTTTTATCCTTTTTTGTAGAACTGGGAAGAATATTACAGAGTGAGGGATTTGCAATTTGCTAGGAAACATCTCAACCAAGTGACACAAAGCAAGTTATTCTCTTGTGATTTGAAGAAATAAAGTATTTTATTCACTAGTTATTTCTCCCTGTATATTGACTTTACAGGATTATATTATTTAAGATAGAGTGGTAGTATTGTAAAATATTCTGATAAGCCTTTTCTCTGGGGTATACTTCCTGAGAAAGAATATATATTTTACCATAGTTTCCAAGCATGTTCTTTAATATATAAGGCAAATATAAGTCTGAATTCAAAAGACATTTTAACTAAAATATCAATCAGTACTTGTCCTGCCAAATATCTTACTAGAATTCTCAGTGCTGAGATTTGTGTTTTAGGGGATTAGTAGAAACAGGCCTACTGAGTTTTACATTATTTATTCTGTTCTTGTTCTTCAAGACTTGCTTTATCGGTAACATTGTTATTTTCCTCTTTCATTTTCAACAAGCTTTTTAATGATCTTAGTCTCTCATTTCTGTTAATGAAGGGCAAAAGGCAAGGAAAATTAATTTCCCCGTAATCCTTCACTCTAGCCTCTGGTGAATTGACTTTCCTTGTATTCACTGAAATGTGTTGTTCCATTTATCTACAGATGTCAATGACTTGCAGAAGGGACTGCATCTGAATGTGACTTGGATAAACATGAGCTAATAACTCAAAGCAAATGTCTTTCCCTTGGCCCTATAGATATAATTTATTAATACTAAATGACCTTTCATGTTTTGAGAACATTCAGATGGAGGAAAACAAACAGATAGCATGTGGAGCATTTAAAAGGGCAGATAAAGAAAGTAATGACAGGAAAGACATTGTACTATATTTAAAAATAAAGTCAAGAACCAAAAAGGGGGTGTGTTATACATACATGCATAGTGTATATAGAACTAACATTTGCTGGAAAAGTATTATGTGTCAGGCACTATTCCTGTGTAGAATGTACTTGTATTTTGTCATGTAATCCTCCTAACTATGCCTTTAAGAAGTGTGGTTAAAAGAAGCAGATCCTCAAAGAAAAAGTGGGCTTAGTTCTGGAGGCAGAGTATATGGGATGAGAAACTGTCCTCTGTAGATATGAAGCAGCTTTAAAGCCTTTCCTGTTATCTCTCGGAACCTAGAACAGATTAAAATAGAGGAGAGAAGAGTGATTTATAGAAATTCGGTGACCAAATGTAAACATGTTAGAGTGTGGTGTTCATTTATTTTTGCTTTGATGATAAAACAACAGAAAGTGGAGAAATTC
>NW_007760749.1:0-424 GCF_000696425.1 Galeopterus variegatus | reverse complement strand
TGCCTTCTATTCCTTTTGGTCAGTTAGTACAATGAAGGCAGGGAATGTGGTTGGGAGACATGAGATGTTTTTACATTTCATTATTCCCAGAAAGATTTGTGAGAGAGATGTTTAATACTGTTCAATTGTTATAGTGAACTGTAAATTTTTAGCTTTAAGCATCTCCATTTGTAATTATAAATCCTACAGGCTATATAATTTATAAGAAATTTGTTCGATAGACATAATTTTTTTATTAAGATTTGTTTAGAAAAGCATAATTGGTTAAACAGTCTCTTCCTTGCTTATAGCCACCGTCAGCTTATCAAAAGTTTCATAGGATTTAAGGGAAAAAAAAGCACAACACAATTTACACTAAAATTATGATGAAAATAAGTTTTACTCATAAATGATTCAGAAAATGGTTGTCTTAATACAATGAATA
>NW_007760748.1:0-6462 GCF_000696425.1 Galeopterus variegatus | reverse complement strand
CCCGGGGCCTTGGTGTTATTAGCACCGCACTCTACCGAGTGAGCCACGGGCCGGCCCCGTGTTACATTTAAGAGCACTCTAGCCCCAAAGGGGAAAATGACTTCTCCCAGAATACCCAGTGAGTATTAGTTTATTATTCTAAGTTGTTTGAAGGAGGTCCTGGCCAGTTCCTCTAAGCAGGTGTTTGTCCCCATTCACTCCCCACTCTCACATATACTTTACACAGGTTCTTAATTATTGGGCAGAGTATTCCCTCTCCCCAGCCCCTACTCATGCCCTCACCTGGCTGCAGGGTCCCCACAGGGCTTTCTGTTTGGTTCATAGATGGGCCAGAGTCCGTGGGACCAGGGATGAGGGACTTGGGGGTATCTGGGGTCTCCAGTGCTCCTCTTACCCGCTGGGGGGAGATGGGGTCTGCCCCATTCATTGCTGCTATCTCTGAAATGACAAAAGCAGTTATCAACTTGCCTGACCCTCCAGCGGTCCCCAAGTCCAATCCCTCAAGAGGAAGGCACAAGCACCCTCATTTGCTGGAATGAGGAAAATGGGACCCGGAGATCACAGAGAACCAGGGCACCCAGCTGCCCTGGAACACCATCACCTCCCAGCCCTGTTCAGCATCCTCACTGAACTTGAGTATCCTCATCCTCAGCATACTCACCTGGCTTGGGCTGTCCATCAGGAGCCTCTGAGGCTGGAGGACCTGAGGGCTGGGGTCCTGGTGAACCCTTAACATCGGGGAGGTCAGCTTGCTTGGCCGGGGGACCTGGGGAGCTGACTTCCCAGGTCTCTCCAGCTCCAGTCTTCTCGGGGGGCTCAACTGGCAGCTCCTCGGCAGGAGGAAGGCTTCTGGCCAATGCCAAGTCTGGCTGGGCCCCAGGCTCCTGAGAGGATGCCACCTCAACTGGGGATACTGAAGCAATATCAGGAGCTGCTGGATCTTTTTGGGTGAAGAGGGGGCCTTGAGCTGCCTCCTGG
The DNA here is from genome assembly GCF_000696425.1 of Galeopterus variegatus. Lineage (NCBI taxonomy): Eukaryota > Metazoa > Chordata > Mammalia > Dermoptera > Cynocephalidae > Galeopterus > Galeopterus variegatus. The sequence goes on along the minus strand of NW_007760748.1, from coordinate 5,484 downwards.
AAGTCCTCCTTATCCCCACCCTGTTCTTCCAGCATTGGCCTCTTGATGGTGCCTGAGTGGGGCACAAGAGTGTGGGCAGGGTGCTGGTGGTCCAAAGGAGAAGTCTGTGAGATCTCAGACTTGGCTTTGGCCTTCAGACCGTCATCTCTTTGTGGTCGCTGTGCTGCTTGGCCCTCAGGCTCCCGTGGGGAGGAAGGAACTGTAGCTACCCTGAGTTGAAGTCTGGGAGCTGTGGAATTGAAAGTGAGGTGGGGGAACCCCACGGGGTGGGGGGCCAGTGCTTCTTGCTCCAGAGGCTCCTGAGAGTCAGGAGGTCCTGTCCAGCCCTGGGAACTTGGCCCTCGAGCCATCTGGAGGTCATCAGTTACTGGGAGTCGTTCTCTCTGAGTCCCATGGGCTGCTTTGGGCCCATGCAGGGCTGGGCCAAGGAGAGAGTCTACAGGCCTCTGAGGCATCTTTTCAGCAGGGAACTGGGGGACAGCAGAGTTCCTGGGGTTCTCATCTCTAGGGCTCTCCCAGAGGAAGTCAAAGTCATGGGGCTCTGACCCTACAGGGCCATTGGGGTGGGCTCCTAGGATCAGGTGGATTTGTGAGTCCTCAAGTGGCCTAGGAAGGCCCCTGCCTGGGACAGGGCCAGCCCCCAGGGACGGCAGCAGCAACAGCAGCAGTCAGTCAAAGTCATGGGGCTCTGACCCTACAGGGCCATTGGGGTGGGCTCCTAGGATCAGGTGGGTTTGTGAGTCCTCAAGTGGCCTAGGAAGGCCCCTGCCTGGGACAGGGCCAGCCCCCAGGGACGGCAGCAGCAACAGCAGCAGTAGGCCACATATAAGGCCCCATGGGCTGGGGGTCATGGTCTACTCCAATGCCTGGGCCTAGAACCCTCAACTTCTAGTCCTCACTGGATGAGCCTATAAAAAAGGAGAGGGGAGATGATACATGAGCACTGCGGACTTCCATGGCTTCCCCAAGGGGCTAGTGGGAAAGAAAAGAGCGACAGCCTGCTTTTAAAACTTTTAAATCTGCATCTCTGGTCATGCCACTTGCCCTGCTTCAAACCTTCAGTGGCTCCCCACTGCCCTCAGGAGAGAATACAAGCTCCTCTCCTGGCCGTCCAAGGCCTCAGCCACACCAAGCTGCTCACCTATCCTCCAACACCCACTGGAGTGTCCTGGTCCCCATGTCTTTGCTTATGCTGTTCCCTCAGCTTGGAATGCCCTCTCCCTTCTCCTTCACTTGCTGAAATCCTATTCTTGAAGGCCCAGCTCGAATATCAATCAGAAAGGTGGAGAGATAAAGGCACATGGACATGCCTTTGAGGAGGGACCTGAGTTTGAATCCCAGCTTCGCCATTTCCTGGGTGAGTTCCTTTACCTCTCAGGTTTTCCCATCAGTAAAATGGGGATAATAAATATACCTAACTCAAGGGGGCTCTTATAAGATTTAGAGAACAGAACACATATGGCCAAGTCCACAATAGGAGCTTAATAAGCAGTAGAGCCCTTTCACTTTTCCCTTTGTCCAGAAAGCCTTCTCTCTCCCATCCCCCTTAACTATTTCAACAAATAATTGAACACATACTTTGTGCTAGGCCCTGGGATAAAGCAGTGGACAAGATCGACAAGATTGTTCTCATGGAGCTGGCATTCTCAGTAAGAAACAGACAATAAATACTTTTAAATAAGGTTAGCTATGAAGAAAATAAAACGAGGTTCAGAGATAAAGGGATGAGACATATTTACACAGGGGGTGCCAGGAGGCCCTCTCTGAGGTGACATTTAAGCTAAATGCTGAATGATGAGAAGGAACCAGCCTTCTGAAGATTCGGGGGGAAAGCATTTGGCAGAGGGAAGGGCAAGTGCAAAGGCCCTGAGGCAGGAGCGAGCTAGGTGTGTTCAAATAAGAACACTTGTGTGGTTGGGGCACAGCAAATGAAGGGGAAAATAGCAGGAGATGAAGTCAGGAAGGCAGAGGCTAGATTGAAAGGGACTTTTAGGCCACAGTAAGGCATCTGGATTTTATTCTCCATGCCACAGGAAGCCACTGAGATGGCAAGCATGAAGTGACAAGGTCTGAATAGTGTTTTAAAAGGGGGAGAGAAAGGCCAGGGCAAACTCCCAGGTAAGATATGATGGTGACTTGTTTCAGCTTAGACATTCCTCCTCCAGGAAGCCTTCCTTTCCTGACCCTCCTGGGCACTGGTCACATTGTGTAGTAATTTCTCTCCCCCACTGGGGGAGAGTAATTTTCTCTCCCGCCTCTTTCATTTCATACCTCCAACCTCCTGTATACACCTGGCCCCCATATTCCCTCTAGGTTCCTGTTCCCAAGAGTCCCTAGGTAGGCCAGGGAGGAAGGAAGGGACTCCAAGACCAGGAGAGGGGGCACAGTGGCTATGAATGCTGAGGCCTGGGTGTGTTTGGGGGCAGAGGCCATGCTCTTTTCCTCTCTGGGAAGCAGCTGTCCACAAAGCTCCCTGGCTCCTAACCCTTGGTGACTCACAGACACCTTGAGAAGCCGCTGAAAACTCCAGGTGTTTCTCCCTGGGAAAATGCCCGGGCTCACCAAAGCTTGTGGACAATTCTAGCGGGTTTAAAGACCTCTTAGGACTATTCCCCAAACCTAAGTTTAGACTCTGCCTTAAAGCTTTGTTAGTTCATTGCACAAACATTCACTGAGCCCCATGCTCTACTTCTGGCCCAGGCTGGGGACCCACAGAGAGGCCTCAGCTCCAGGGTTGGGGAGTAAGGGTGAGGTGAGGGGGAAGGACTGAGGCCCCTAATACAGGTACTGGTTAACAGTAGTGCTCCTGTGTTGAGTTCTTACCCGGTAGGCTCCTGTGCTAAGCTCCCAGTACAAGCAGGTGTGGATATACCCATTTCACAGGGGAGGAAACCGAGGTTCAGAGAGGTTCAGCAATTCGACCAAGGTCACACAGCCAGCTGAATGGACACACTAGGGGTTGTGAAGCCTACAGTGGCTCATCTTGCACAGGCGGTCTGAAAAGCTTTGCAGAGGAGATAGATGGCTGAATTGGGCCTTCAGTGATAAACATGTCATCTGCCCACCCCCCCAAACCAAGATTTGTGGGCACCTACGGACGAGGTGGGGATTCGCCCAGCTGCGGGGTTCCACTGCTTGAGAGATTTTCGGGATGAGGTGGGGGTGGGGGGGATCTCGCTGCGCAGGGACTGGGGAGAGGCTGGCTTTGGGGCAGGGCAGGGCCTCCGCAGGGCAGTCTCCGGGAGCTGGTCCATCTCGGGTTACCTCTCCTCCTCCTCCTCCTCCTCAGTCTCCTCTCTCCCTGGCTCCGCGCCTTTCCGCAGTGTCCCGGGCGGGGGTGGGCGCCGAGCAGGCCTCGAGGCCCGCGCCCACGAGGGGGCTGCAGGCCTTGCTCCCCGCCTGCCCCCGCCCCCGGCCAGCTCCTCACCTGGGCGCCGCAGCCCCGCGTTCACCTTGCGCGCGTCCCTGCAGCCGCGGCCGCGCCGCATCCTCCCGGGTGCTCAGACTGAGCCTGCAGAGCCCCGCGCTGCCGATCGCGGGCCCGCCCACAGCAGCACCAGCCCCGCTTAACCCTTTCCCGAGGCGCGGACTCTTCTCCCAGTCCCGACCTCCCCTCTCTCAGAGAGTCTCAGGGCTCAGAGAGGAACTGAGGTCATCTCCGAGGGACGTGGAAGTCCCCTCTACAACATCCCTGCAAACCGGGCAGCCAGCCTCTGCTTGCATACCTCATGGGACGGGAAGCTCACTGCCTTTTTATCTATCTAGGGATATACCTATATCCTTACAGGAATACATGCATACTTGAACCTGTGGGTAAATCCTACCTACGGCTTGATGGTATCCTTCAGATCTTTTTTAATGCAGTTACACATACATATTATACAAAAATGAGATCATGCTGTACATATTGTTTCTGTAACTTGCCTTTTTTTCCTTCACTTTACAATAAATCCTGGCACATTTTTCATGTAAAGATCTACCTCATTTCTTGAGTCTGCTGCTCAGAATTCTAGCATATGGTCATTTTTATTTAGCCTGTTCTCTGTGGTTGAACACTTAAGTTGTTTCTAGCCTTTTGCTGGCAGGAATAATGAGGCAGGGGCCATTCTTGCATAGACATCTCTGTGCACATGCACTATGATCCTATCAGATAATTTCCTAGCTGAGGTATGGTTAGATCTATGGGTCTGCACATTTGCAGGACTGATAGACACTGTCAAAATACCCCAGGTCCCTCTTTGGATAGCTCTTGACGTACTAAACATCCATCATGAGGTTCAATCCGTTAAGGAAAACCCACACAAGAAATACATGTGGTTATCAAAAATTATGTAGAACCTTTAATGGCATGGAGAAATTTCCAGGGTAGGTTGTTATTTATTTAAATTTTAGTCATTTGAATTATAAAAGGAACATATGCTGACTGTCTCAATTCTCATAACACAGAAATGTTCAAAGAACGAGTTAATTGTCTTATCCCTGGCCATTCTAACTCTGTCCCACACACGCACCCACTGTTAGCACCAATCCTTTGCTTATGAAAACACACATATGCATACATATTTTTACAAAAACGCGATCACACTATGTATGTTATTTTATAACATTGTTTTGCCTTAAACAATGCAAATATAAGGGCCGGCCCATGGCTCACTTGGGAGAGCGTGGTGCTGAAACACCAAGTCAAGTGTTAAGATCCCCTTACCGGTCATCTTTAAAGAAAATAAAAGCAAATATATGTTGGAAACATTTTTTTTTTCCTTTTTGTCTTTTTTTCGTGTCCGGCAAGGGGGATCGCAATCCTCAGTGTCGCGCCCGTACCGGACCTGACCGGCAACGGGATCGCAACCCTCGGTGTTGCGCCCACACCTCGCTCAGCCAGTGAGCAGGAACCAGTCTGCATGTGGGATCCGAACCCTTGGCGGGAGCGCCGCCACGCTCCCAAGGGGCGCACTGTAGCAGTGCGCCACTGGGCCAGCCCTATGTTGGAAACATTTTGAAGGCAATACTTGATTAGCTCCACACTTTGCGTGGTGAGATGTACTGTCATTTACCCAAACATTCCCAGTATTCCCCTATTGATAGGTAATCAAGTGGCTTACAATTTTTTCTTTTCTACTAGAAACAAAACTTCAGTAAACATCCTTACATGCCAATACATACATCCTTACATGCTTATACTCTAATTCTGAGTTAATTATTTGTATGACCCCTTTTTGTTAATATCTACCAATCTATCTGTCCATCCATCCATTTCATACTTAAATATTAGAACATAAATAGTGGCTGGGCCGGCCCGGTGGCGCACTGCTACAGTGCGCTGCTTGGGAGCGCAGTGGTGCTCCCGCCGAGGGTTCGGATCCCACGTACAGACCGGCCGCTCACTGGCTGAGCGAGGTGCGGGTGCAACACCGAGGGTTGCGATCCCGTTGCCGGTCCCGGTCCGGTACGGGCGCGACACTGAGGGTTGCGATCCGTTGCCGG
>NW_007760747.1:5618-6463 GCF_000696425.1 Galeopterus variegatus | reverse complement strand
CTGGGCAGAAAGGAACTTGTTATTGAATGACTTCTACAGGAGGCACTAGAGAGCACTGAGTATATTTTAAGTATGCATGGTGTATATGCTGAAGTTTGACCACTGAACATGCTCCAAAAGGAAGAAGCAGATCATGAGCAAGGCTAGAGTTACATAAGAGTCACATAACCAGGAACCACTCCCTTGGTTAAAAATTCATAGATAGCATGAATATGTATAGATAGCCAACTATAACAGGTGGAAGCCAGGAAAAAAGCAGCTGCTACTCACTCTTGAGTCAGCCTGTACTTTGTCTGTGAAATGTGTATTCCTCTCTTTACATTAAACTTGCTTTCACTTTCTACTCTGACTCTGCTCTTGAATTCTTTCCTGTGGCAGAGTCAAGAACCCGGTAGAGGAGTCAAGAACCAGGGTTGAGGTCAGTTGTCAGAGCTCCCCAGACCCTCTCCTCCTCACTACCTCTACCCTCTTGTAGTTTGGGATGGCCACATGACTTGCCCTGACCTATAAAATGTGAGTGGAAGAGATGTGAGTCAGTTTCAGGAGGAATTTTAGAGCCAGAGTGTGATTCACCATTTTCTCTTTCCCTCTGCTACAGAGATAGAAACATACATGGTATCTCAAAGTGGTCTTGATTTGCGTTTCCTGGATGCTGAGTGATGTTGAGCATTTTTTCATGTGTCTGTTGGCCATTCGTATATCTTCCTTTGAGAAATGCCTATGCAGCTCCTTTGCCCATTTTTCAATTGGTTATTTGTTTTTTTGTTGTTGTTGTTTGTTTGTTTTTTGCTGTAAACTTAAGTTTGAGTTCCTTGTATATTCTGGATATTAATCCTTTGTCAGAT
>NW_007760747.1:0-445 GCF_000696425.1 Galeopterus variegatus | reverse complement strand
GACACCAATTCTCTACAAACTATTCCAAAAGATTGAAACAGAGGCAAATCTCCCAAACTCACTCTATGAAGCAAACATCACCCTGATACCAAAACCAGACAAAGATACATCTAAAAAAGAAAACTACAGGCCAATATCCTTGATAAATATAGATACAAAAATCCTCAATAAAATACTAGCTAACAGAATACAGCAACACATATGCAAAATTATACACCCTGATAAAGTGGGGTTCATCCCAGGGATGCAAGGTTGGTTCAACATATGCAAATCAATAAATGTGATATACCATATCAATAAAATCAAACACAAGGACCATATAATCATTTCTATAGTGCTGAAAAAGAATTTGATAAAATTTAACACTCATTCATGATAAAGACTATCCACAAGTTAGGTACAGATGGAAAGAATCTCAACATAATTAAAGCCATATATGATAAAC
>NW_007760746.1:5930-6463 GCF_000696425.1 Galeopterus variegatus | reverse complement strand
AGCCAATCCACGTATTCCTTGTATGTGAGATGTTTACAAATGTAAGAACTGTTAAGAACATGGTGCATTTTTATGAGAATAATACTTAATATTACTGTTAATAATAGTTGAAATTTCAAAGTACTAGACTATTGGCAACCACTAATTTTTCACAGATCTCATATTGAAAAATAGCAGCTTATCCCTTGGCCTATATTAATTTATCAGTTTACTATTCTTTAAAAAAAATTCAGTGGCTCTGATAACCTATGTGATAAATTCAGAACTTCCTAGCCTGATATTCAAGGTGTTCCCCCAAGGGGCTCCTTTTTACCTGCTCTGACTTCCGACTTACACCAACAGGGCCACCCACATCTCACACCTAGCATGTCTACTAAGAGCTGGCTGCCTTCTCGGCTGATCCAGGCAAGTGTTCAGAATCTCTCCTTTTTTTAACTCTCCCATGACCCTGGACTTGTCTGCATAAATGGATGGGAATCTTGGCTCCCTTTATTCTCTACAGATCAGCCCAAGTTCTTGCTTATGAATGAAAG
>NW_007760746.1:0-532 GCF_000696425.1 Galeopterus variegatus | reverse complement strand
CTTCAGTTTGGAAAAACCCCAGACTGATTTCTGGTTGGGAGAGGGGTGACCGGGGTGCCCCAGAGCCCGCTTGATCCTGCCGGAGAGCTGACGGCCTGAGGGCGCTGAGCTGGCTCATGCCGGGGGGATTCAAAGAGGAACTGTGTGCTGTGGGATCCTCCCCCGGGGGCTCGCGCCCTGGGGTGGGAGATAACTCAACCACACAGGGGGCCGCAATACTGGGGGGAAGGTGGGAGGCCCAGAGAGGACCTTGACCAGGGCTGCAGGAATGCCCACAGTGTCCATGGCGGAGGCCTGAGAACCCTTCGGGGCCGGGCGGGGCTGAGAGACGAGGATTGCAGAAGACATGCCCCAGCCCTGTACTGAGCACACCGAGAGGGGAGGAGTCCGGCAAAGGAGTCACGGAAAAAAAGATGCACCCTCCAGGAGGCCCCATCATGTGCACACAGAGAGGGGAAACACCCAGATAGTGAGGTGGAGACTTACAGATCTCACACACTCTGTCGGGCCGGCAGGACAGGATCCAGCTGCC
>NW_007760745.1:5886-6463 GCF_000696425.1 Galeopterus variegatus | reverse complement strand
GTGTGTGTTGGGGGGGTGGGGGTGGGGGTGGGGGAATGATGCCAAAGCATAGCATTGGCTTTGGTTTTCACTTTTTCCTTAGATATTAAAGTTAAGTTTTTGTTAGTCTAAAATAATCTGTTATAACTATAACATGTTTCTTGAAAGCCCCATGGTAACCATAACACAAAAACTTATGAGACATACTAAAAATAAATAGTGAGAGATAAAAATACCATGCCAGAGAAAACCACTCAATCGCAAAGGAACATAGTAAGCTCAGGAAATAGGAAAAAGGGATCAACAGAACAACCAGAAGAAAAGTAACAAAATGGCAGTAACAAGTTCCTTTTTGTCAATAATAACTCTAAACGTAAATGGATTAAATGAATCAATTAAAAGACACAGAGTGGATCAATAGATTATAAAAGAAGAATTGACAATATATTGCTTACAAGAAAATGTTAAAATTAAAAATTAAAAAATCAATAAAAAAGTCACTTCTCTGGATAAGTATTTATAAAGGAATCCCACATGGAATGCCTATGAAAGCACACAGAAGAGACCAGTTATCTGTATAAAGCAAATTTGCTTTACA
>NW_007760745.1:0-260 GCF_000696425.1 Galeopterus variegatus | reverse complement strand
TCATACACAGCATATTTTTAAATATGCATTCACTGTGGAATGGCTATATCAATCTAACACATGCATTACCTCACATACTTATTTTTTGTGGTAAAAACACTTAAAATCTACTCTCTTAGCAAATTTCAAGAATACAATATATAGTTACAAACTTCAATTATCAAATTTTAAAAATTAGATATTACTTGAAGGCCTACAGAAATTAAAACAAAATACCTCCTGTCACTAAATCTAAATTTAACTCTTTTAACTGTTTCTTC
>NW_007760744.1:5762-6463 GCF_000696425.1 Galeopterus variegatus | reverse complement strand
ATGGACATACAGTAAAATGTACCCATTTAAAAGTGTGTTCAATAAGTTCAATAAGTTTGGACGGATGTATACATTCATGTACCCACCCCTCCAACTGAGATATAAACATATTCAATGCTACAAAAGATCTTTGTTGTTCCTTTGCAGTCAATCCCACCTCCCCCCCAACCCCCAGCTCCAGGCAACAACTGATGTACTTTCTGTCACCATAGATTAGTCTGCTTGTTCTAGAATTTTATAGGAACTGAATCATATAGTATGTATTCTTTCATGCCAGGCTTGTTTCATTCACCATCATGTTTCTGAGAATGATTCACTCACGTTCTTGTATGTATCAGTAGTTTGTTCCTTTTTATAGCTCAGTCATATACCACTGTAAGAATACACTACCTTTTGCTTATCTATTCAGAGATGACAAGCATTTGAGTGGTTTAGTTTTAGACTTTCAGTAATAAAGCTATTATAAACATTTGTGTTCAAGTCTTTGTCTCATTTTTTCTCTGATAAGTATCTAGGAATGCGATTGCTGGGTACTTGACAAGAGTACCTGCAACATTATGAGAAACAAACTGTCAAACCGTTCTCCAAAATTGTTAGACCGTTTTAGATGCACACCATCAATGTATGAGCATTCTAGTTGCTCCACATCCCGGTCAACCTCGGAACTGTCAGAGAGTAGCAATGCTAGTGGGTATATAGTG
>NW_007760744.1:0-434 GCF_000696425.1 Galeopterus variegatus | reverse complement strand
GTTTGTTTCGTCTACTTGTTCTTTCTGTTACAAAGCAAGAACATTAAAACTATATTTATCAATTTGTCTACTTTTCTTTTTATTTAGAATTTGCTTCATCTATTTCAAAACTCTTTCACCATGTACAAACACTGTTATAGTTATCCTTCTTAAAGAATTTTTTATCATTATGAAATGTCACTCTTTATACTTATTATTCCTTGTTTTGAAGTTCATTTTATCTAATATTAATACACCCACTCAGTCTTTGATTATTGCTTGCATGGTCTACCATTTCTACAATTTTTTTTATTTTTTCAAAAGATGACCAGTAAGGGGAACTTGACTTGGTGTTGTCAGCACCATGCTCTTTGAACTGAGCTAACTGGCCATTCCTAGATAGGGATCTGAACCCTTGGCCTTGATGTTATCAGCACCACACTCTCCCAAGTGAG
>NW_007760743.1:6092-6463 GCF_000696425.1 Galeopterus variegatus | reverse complement strand
GAGGGACAGAGAGAAGCCAAACAGATGCTGTGTCGCCTTGTAATAACCTCACTTCCAGAAGTCACTTCTGCCACAGTCTATTGCTCAAAGTGAGTCACCAGAGATGCCGTACTCAAGGGACGGGATTAGAGTCCACCTTTTGATGGAGATGTGCCAAAGAATTTGTGGAAATGCTTTAAGCTGCGCTCCCTGGTACCCCAGCACGGCGGGCTCCTCTGACCTTGTTTCCCGGCTTCACGGGGTAATGACGACTCACATCCTTGACTCCACGCTACCTGCTCCATAAGGCTTAACTAAGCCTTCATGGCCCGGTCCAGCAGCCCTGAGGCCAGGTCACCCTTGGGCAACCACCAGCCCTATCACAATAAATG
>NW_007760743.1:0-803 GCF_000696425.1 Galeopterus variegatus | reverse complement strand
TACAGATGGGGAGACAGAGACTCAGAAAGAAAGATGAGCCCACCTGTCCTGAAGGGACAACGTGGAGCCCTGGAAGGTTCCTGGTCTTTGCTCTAAAACAGATCCAGATAAAAGTGGCATTTCAGATCAACATGGAAAGTATAACTTAAATAAATATTGCTGAGATCACTGGTAAATAATACAAGGAAAAAACAAAACTAAGAGCCTTATTTCTTTTGTTTGTTTGTTTGTTTTGTTTTGTTTTTTTTCTAACCGGTAAGGGGATCGCAACCCTCGGCATGGTGTGGTCCACCCTGGCCATCCCTATATAGGATCCAAACCCGCGGCCTTGGCGCTACCAGCACTGCACTCTCCTGAGTGAGCCACGGGGCCGGCCCAGTAAGAGCCTTATTTCATGCCATATGCCACCATATAAGAACTAGTAGACCATGTAGGTAAAAACAGTCTTGGGATAAGAAAAGAATAACAAAGATACAGATACACAAGGAAGGATCAATTGCTTGACAGCACAAAATGAAAAAGACAAAACTGAAAGACAAATGGGAAAATATTTTGAAGTATTGAATCAATAGTCTTAATATATAGAGTTCTTATGAATCAACAAGATAAAAGTACTAATTGAAAATGGTAAAAGGAAATGAAAAAGGTAATTCATAACAGAAGAAATACAAATTGACAGTACATATTGGATTTTATAGGACTATAAACTGTAGGACATAAAGTCACTAGGATTTAAGAAAGGAGGTTTAAAGGAACCAGGTCTTTTTGATTTTGTTTGTTTTGTTTTGTTTTTTGTCTACGAG
>NW_007760742.1:5661-6463 GCF_000696425.1 Galeopterus variegatus | reverse complement strand
TTTAGGAGAGTGTTGTTTAATTTCCACACATTTCTGAATTTTCTAAATTTCCTTCTGTTGTTGTGGTCAGAGAACATATTTTCTATGATCTTAGTCTTTTTAGATGTATTAAGACTTGTTTTGTGGCCAAGAATAAAAAAATTTTTTTTTTCCTTTTTGTCTTTTTTACTGACTGGTAATAGGATCGCAACCCTCGGTGTCGCGCCCGTACCGGGGACTGGCAACGGGATCGCAACCCTCGGTGTTGCACCCGCACCACGCTCAGCCAGTGAGCGGGAACTGGTCTCCACATGGGATCTGAACCCTCTGCGGGAGCGCCTCCGCGCTCCCAAGCGGTGCACTCTCCAGTGCGCCACCGGGCCGGCCCAAAAAATTTTTAAAAATTTAAAAAACTGGGCCAATCCTGTGGCTCACTCAGGAGAGTGCGGCGCTGGGAGCTCAGGGGCACTCCCGCCGTGGGTTCGGATCCTATATAGTGATGGCTGGTGCGCTCACTGGCTGAGCGCGGTGCGGGCGACACCAAGCCAAGGGGTGCGATCCCCTTACTGGTCACAAAAAAAAAAAAAAAAAAAAAAATTTAAAAACCAAATTTTTGAACGGTTAATAAACTTTATTTACTTTATCTAACAATAAAAAAAAACAATTTGACATTCTCACTTTTCTTCTGTAAAACCTTCATTATAAATTCATTGTTCCATTATAAAACTCTCATCCTATACAATTTCTAATGTCTACAATATCTCTCTCTCTGTCCCTTTGATAATATCCCTCACTTTGTCCCTATGACTCCTTCACAGTCTTG
>NW_007760742.1:0-208 GCF_000696425.1 Galeopterus variegatus | reverse complement strand
TTTTAGAGCAGGTCTATGACAATGTGTTCTCTTGGTTTATTTTCATCTGAAACTATCTTTATGTACCTTTTAATTCCTTGGGTTTATAAAATAATGTCATCTGCAGATACAGACAGTTTTATTTATTGCTCTCCAATGTGTATGCCTTTTTTTCTTGCTTTATTGCAGTGGCTAGAACTTCCAGTTCTATGTGCTAGAACTTTCAGCA
>NW_007760741.1:6080-6463 GCF_000696425.1 Galeopterus variegatus | reverse complement strand
ATGCCCTTCCTGTGTCCTACTACAAAACCGTGTTCATTATGCCACTAAACTTCTTATCACTATACTTCTTAAAATAGATGTATCTGCGCATGTTTCTTTTCCTTGTTGTACTAGACAATTCTCAAGAGTGGGAGCTGTGTCCTACTCATCTTTTTAATGTTATGTATCACAGTGTCCAGCATATAGCAGAAACATTTTCATAAATGCTTATGGAAAGAAGTAAAGAAAGAAGAAGAAAATAGAGACATGCTTTTATCCATTATTCCTATTCTATGTTTAAAAAGCAATTTACTACCTTCACTTCTGTATTCTCATGTTATAATCATATTTCAGACCTCCAGAATTCTGGCAAAAATTGGATCTATCCCCAATCACTCATGCTT
>NW_007760741.1:0-518 GCF_000696425.1 Galeopterus variegatus | reverse complement strand
GAATATAAGGATTAATTCAATACTTGAAATCATAATATATTTCTTAACATTTATCAATAAAAGCTATCAATCTTATAAAATATTACTGAATAGAACAAAATACATTGAAATATACTTACTTTAATAATTAAAGGTAATGAAATATTGACAAAACGATCATTTTTATGGAAATTTGAAGGCTATAGTTTTCATTGTTTTAAACAACATAATAAACAATGCATGGATTTTCACAAGGAAAAATAACCTCCGACTAGATCATACCCTTTAGTTATCACTGACAATAAACATTTTCATAGAAATTGCATTTAATTTGAGAAGTTATATTGATTCTGATATATGAAATTTAGTTAATCATTCAAACTCTTTTAATTTTAAAATTTTATTTACTTTAGCATCTCATTCTAGATAGCAATGAAACTTTTCAAACAAAATTGTAACATTTTCAAAGATCTAAAATATTCAGTGATGATCCAGCAATTGTGGGGCTTGATATTTACCCAAATGACTTGAAAATTTAT
>NW_007760740.1:6118-6463 GCF_000696425.1 Galeopterus variegatus | reverse complement strand
GTAAGGAAACCGAGGTTTGAAGTCAGAGATTCCCAGATGTTCTCATTACAGTGTGCATAGTAATTCATTAATTTTTTATGGTTCCTAGCTCAAAAGAAATGCCTAATGATTTCATGTTTTACATAACTTTATGTTCAAACAACTTAAGTGTTTATATACTAACAATGTAGTAGCTGTTTTTTATTTGCTTATAATGAAAATGTTTTTCAAATAGTATTATTGTTAAAATATGGTCATGAGTTCTTCGGTCTTTTAAAAAGTTTTCCTGCATAATCCAAAGAAAAATTACACACTTTTTATAATGTAGTGGATATCAATACATTCTGAGCAACTTTTTTAATACAC
>NW_007760740.1:0-376 GCF_000696425.1 Galeopterus variegatus | reverse complement strand
AATACTTTAGAAAAAGGGTGTGTTTTTCTTTAGAGAAGGCCTGTACTGTTCTGGTTGGTAGTGAGGGGTGAGTCTCATCCCTGTGACTGAGCAGTGACAGGAGACAAGGAAAGGGGTAAAGGAGGGAAGGGAAAGCCACTGGGAAATGCTGCAGGCGTGCCTCAAACTTTTCGGGCCAAGTAGAGTTTCTGCAGGTTTATCGATTATCTTTTTGAAATACCATTTGAAAGGCTTCTCTCATGTTTGTGAGTGAGAACATTTTTAAGCAAGGCTGTGGCATAGACATGTTTATGGTTGACATTGTGTCATTTCCCCGTTTATGGTACCTGTGTGGAGAATACATTTATATCCTTCTTAGTGCTGGCATTTACCAAGC
>NW_007760739.1:6034-6464 GCF_000696425.1 Galeopterus variegatus | reverse complement strand
CTTCCGAGGGCCACTTTTTCTCTTTTCAACCTAGTTTTTGTACTTCTGAAACAAACTGAGCATAACAGCCTGCGATGTGCATATATTGTTTATACATATGAATTTGGGGAGGACACATTCAGTCTACAGCATATGCATCGGCACTTAATTAAAGAGCAAAAAGAAGAAACCATTGGCATCTCCTAAAGAGGAAACAAATCAAGAAAGCATAAGTAACTCGCTCAGGAACACCTGTGACAAACGGTGGAACGCCCTTTTCCATTGTACTTTGTAATAACAATTAAAAATTCCTTTAAATGTAATTGTTGGGATAATGGTTCTAAAATTTAGATCGTTCTTATCAGAGAATATAAAAATGTAACGTGATTGGTGATTACCTAGTCAATTTGGTTTTCCTACCCAAGATAATTCTTTATTAAAATATAACTTC
>NW_007760739.1:0-640 GCF_000696425.1 Galeopterus variegatus | reverse complement strand
TAAGGGATAGAGGCGGAGTTTCAGGTCTTCCCTTCCAAACTACAGAGGGAATGGCCATAGTAGTGTACTCTCCTGGGCTGCCAAATCTGTACTCAGATAGTTGCCTTCAATTTTTGTTTTTGTCATTTACTTCATCATATATATGAGAAAAAAATTGCAAGCAGGGAAGGCAACTAGCCTATCTTCAAACCTCTAATTTTAGATACTATGTGAGACTAGTGGTTTTCTCTAGAATGTTTGTAGAATGTGGAGAAATTTAGTGCCTGTTTGTTTCAGATAGTAGCTTTAGCTGGATCTAAACACAAGAGGACAAATCCCATTCAACTCTATCATAAAGTTTACTTTAATAAAATATCTCTGATTTGTAATATGTGAAAATACATTTCTCATTTATTTCATTTTATAAGCCACTAATTTAAAAGATGACTAGTCGGCAAATACATTTTTAAATAAAATATTGTGTGATGTTTGGATTGGGGCAGAAAGGTAATGTAAAACAAAGGTTGAAATTTAAAATGTGGTAATGTATTAAAACTTATTCTAATTAATTTCAGGGTTTAAGATTTGAAATTGTTATTGCTTTTAACTTAAAAAATAATCGTATTTCTGCATTTTCATTTTGGAGGAGTAAACTGACTTC
>NW_007760738.1:6236-6464 GCF_000696425.1 Galeopterus variegatus | reverse complement strand
TAGCAGGCATTTAGACCCAGATCCGGCACCAAGTTGTGTGCTCTTAGCCATTGGTGCCGTACGTGATACCATAATTCAGTAATGCCCAGGGGTAATATGTGACTTATCTGAAAGAGCATGTTTAACTAACTCCATTCATTACACTGTGGTGATGAGGACTAAGGAATTGAGATGCAACAGAACAGTTGCCATTTCAGGTTTCATCTTCATGTAATTCAGTGCTGCTTC
>NW_007760738.1:0-552 GCF_000696425.1 Galeopterus variegatus | reverse complement strand
ATACCTAGGAGTAAATTTAATGAAGGAGGTGAAAGACATCTACAATGAAAACTATAAAACACTGGTGAAAAAACTTGAAGAAGACATAAGTAAATGGAAAGATATCCCATGTCCATGGATTGCAAAAATTAACATCATCAAAATGTCCCTATTACCTGAAGCATTCTACACATTCAATGTAGTCCCTATCAAAATAAAAATGACATTCTTCACAGAAATAGAAAAAAATGATCCTAAAATTTGTATGGAACCACAAATGACCCCATATAGCTAAAGCAATCTTAAAAAGAACAAAGTTGGAGGCATCGCACTTCCTGACTTCAAAATATACTATAAGGCTATAATAACCCAAACAGCATGGTACTGGCATAAAAACAGACAAATTGGCCAATGGACTAGAATAGAGAGCCCTGAAATAAACTTGCATGTTTACAGCCAACTGATTTTTGACAAAGGTGCCAAAAAGGAAAGCCTCTTCAACAAATGGTGCTGGGAAAATGGGATATCTACCTGAAGATGATTTAAACTAGACCCCTGTCTCTCACTAAACAC
>NW_007760737.1:5979-6464 GCF_000696425.1 Galeopterus variegatus | reverse complement strand
CATATGGAACAACAAAAGACCCTGAATAGCCAAAGCAATCCTGAGCAAAAAAATAAAGCCAAAGGCATAATACTATCCAAACTCAAATTACGCTCCAAAGCTATAGTAACCAAAACAGCATGGTGCTGTCATAAAAACAGACTTTTGGACCAATGAAACAGAATAGAGAATCCAGAAATCAACCCACATACTTATGGCCAACTGATCTTTGATAAAGACTGCCTCTTCAATAAGTGGTCTTGGGAATATTGGATAGCAATACGTAGAAGAACGAAACTAGATCTATACCTCTTGCCATACACCAAAATCAACTCAAAATGGATTAAAGATTTAAGTGTAAGACCCCAAACCATAAATCTACTAAAAGAAAACATAGTTAAACACTTCAGGAAGTAGGATTGTGAAGACTTTACAAATAAGACTCTAAAAGCAAAAGAAAAAAGAAAACAAATGAGATTATATCAAACTAAAAAGCTTCTGCACAG
>NW_007760737.1:0-353 GCF_000696425.1 Galeopterus variegatus | reverse complement strand
TTCATATGGAACAACAAAAGACCCCAAATAGCCAAAGCAATCCTGAGCAAAAAAAATAAAACCAAAGGCATAACACTATCCAAACTCAAATTACACTACAAAGCTATAGTAACCAAAACAGCATGGTGCTGTCATAAAAACAGACTTTTGGACCAATGAAACAGAATAGAGAACCCAGAAATCAACCCATGTACTTACGGCCAACTGATCTTCGATAGAGGCACCAAAAACATACATTGGAGAAAAGACTGCCTCTTCAATAAGTGGTCCTGGGAATATTGGATAGCAATATGTAGAAGAACGAAACTAGATCTATACCTCTTGCCATACACCAAAATCAACTCAAAATGGAT